>NC_058130.1:421532209-421562991 GCF_016433145.1 Gracilinanus agilis
AAAATAAAATAAAATAAAATAAAATAAAATAAAATAAAATAAATAAAATAAAATAAAATAAAATAAAATAAAATGAAGCATCTACCTAAAATCATCAGCAAATATTATTCATAATATTGACAAGGGAGAAGTTTTTCTAATAAGATGCTTATTATCATCAATATTATTTAACATAGTATTAGAAATGCAAGCAATAGCAATGAGAATAAAAAAGAAACTTTTTGCAGATGGGTATATGTAGAAAATCCTAGCAATTCAACTAAAATGTTAGTTGAAACTATCAATACTTTTAGCAAAGTACCAGAATATAAAATAAAGCCACATAAATCATCAGTATTTTTATATATTACTAACAAAGTCCTGCAAGAAGAGACAGAAAGAGCTACTCCATTTAAAATGACCAAAGATAGAATAAAATACTTGGGAGTGTGCCGGCCAAAACAAACCTAAGAATTACATAAGCATAATTATAAGACCCTTTTTATACAAATAAAGTCAGATCTAAATAATTGGAGTAGGGGCAGCTGGGTAGCTCAGGGGATTGAGAGCCAGGTCTAGAGACTGGAGGTCCTAGGTTCAAAATTTGGCCTCAGACACTTCCCAGCTATGTGACCCTGGGCAAGTCACTTAACCCCCATTGCCTTGCCCTTGCCACTCTTCTGCTTTGGAGCCAATACACAGTAATGACTCCAAGACTGAAGGCAAAGGCCTTAAAATAAAAAAAAAATTTAAAAAAAAAGTAAATGAATTGATAGATAAATGCTTGCGCAAATAAATAAACAAATACATATATGGGGAAATATTAGTTGTTCATGAGTGGGCAGAACCAATAGAATTAAAATGGCAAAACTACCTAAAGTAATCTACTTAAAAATGAGATCTCAATTAAATTACCAAAAAAATTACTTCATCGAGCTAGGAAAAATAACAACAAAATTCATTTGGAAGGTCAAGGATATGAAAAAAATTAATGGAAAAAATATAAAGGAAATAGGTCTAACTTCCAGATTTTAAATTGTATTACGAAGCAACAATTATCAACACTATTCGGTATGGGCTAAGAAACAGAAACATAGATCAACGGAACAGGTCAGACATACAACAAACAGAAGTGAAAGATTATAGTAACATTGTATTTGACAAAAGCATAGATCTATTTGATAAAAACTGTTGGGAAAACCAGAAAGCAGTGTGACAGAAACTAAGTTTAGACCCAATATCTTACACCAGTGATGGGCAAACTATGGCCTGGATCTGGCCACGGGGAATAGTTTGCCCATCACTATCTTACATCATTCACTAAGATAAGATCAAAATGGATACATGACCTAGAAATAAAAGGAGATATCATAAGTAAATTAGAAGAACAAAGAACATATTACCTATCAGATTTATGGACCAGAGAGGAATTTATGAGTCAACAAGAGATGGAGAACATTGTGAGATTTAAAATGGGTAATTTTGAGTACAGTAGATCGAAAAAGCTTTGTATAAATAAAACAAAAGTTGCCAATATTAGAACAAAAGCAGAAAATTGGAAAAAAAATTTTAGAGACAGCCTCTCAGATAGAGGTCTCATATCTAAAATATATAGACAACTTTGTCAAATTCATAACAATACATGCCATCTTCCAACTGATAAATGGACAAAAAAGATGAAAAGATAATTTTTGGATGAAAAATTATAAGGTTTAATTAGTTATATAGCATAATTAGAAGTAGAGATGTAGACCACAGCAAAGATTTTTGCCCTGTCCCCTTTTAATTCAAAGCCTTTGAAAAGATTTAGGTTAAGAATTTTCCTATCTTACTTCATACCCACTTTGATCCTGTCCCTTCCTCTCCTAATAGTGAATAATAAATAGGTGTTGGATTAACCTGGATCCAGCAGCTTCATACACCATCTACCACCAGGTAACCCTAACAGCTCAAGCCTATAATCAGCTATCAATAACAAATATCAAGATCAATATCAATAACAAAATCAAAGCCATATATAGGTATATGAAAAAATCCTCTAAGTCACTCCTAATTGGAGAAAGGTTAACCAAAACAATTCTGAGGTGTCATCTCACATCAATCAAACTGGCTAAAATGACAAAAAAGTATGATCTCAAATGTTAGAAGGGATGTAGAAAAATGGGGACACTAATACATTATTGGTAGAGCTGTGGATTGATTCAACCATTTTGGAGAGCAATTTGGAATTACACTTAGAACTATAAAACTGTATATTGCTGGGTCTGTTTCTGAAGAAGATCAGAAAAAAAGGAAAAGAACTTATATGTTCCAAAATATTTATAGCAGCTCTCTGTGGTAATAAAGGCCTAGAAATTGAGGAGATGCCCATCAACTGGAGAATGCCTAAACAAACTGTGGAATATGTTTGTAATGAAATACTACTGTGCCATAAGAAGTGATGAACTTGGAAGGACTACAGGGGATAATGAACACAGAAATGAGTAGAACCAAGAAAACACACACAAGTGTATATTTAATACTTGAAGAATAAACTGTGAATGTTACCTCCAGAGAATGAAGTGAAAAATGGAAACATAAAAGACATAATTTATATATACACATCTGATTCCCAGATGATGACTTCTATGATGCAGAGAGGGAAGGGAAGAGTTAAGAGACTTATTAAAAAATTCTATTAATTTAAAAACAAAAAGACATTGTTGTCAAGAATAGTAAGAACTAATGATAATAACAGCTAGCATTTATATAGGAAGGTTTATCCTGCAGAAGGGAAGACTCAGGAGAGCCAATGACAATGATCTTCATGTATTTTAACAGCTCTTGTGACAAGAGGGACTCAGTGTTCTATCTGGTCCCAAAGGGCAAAACCAAACACATTAACTAGAAGTTAAAAAGAAGTCAATGGGGGGCAGGTAGGTGGCTCACTGGATAGAGAGACAGAACTAGAGATGGGAGATCCTGGGTTCAAATCTAGCCTCAGACACTTCCTAGCTATGTGATCATCATTTAACCTCAATTACCTAGCCCTAACAGCTCTTCTACTTTGGAATCAACATTAAGTATTGAGTCTAAGACAGAAGGTAAGGGTTTAAAAAATAGAAGCCAATGTAGGCTTGCTGTCAGTAAACCCTTTCAGACAATTGAGAACAATCCAAAAGCAGAATGGACTCACAAAAGTGATGAGAAGTTTTCTTTTCATGGAAATCTAGAGCAGTGATGGGCAAACTTCTTAAAGAGGGGGCCAAAGGAAAGGAAATGTTCATTTGTCAGTCTGTTTCTAAGACAACTCTTTCCAAGTGTCATTGTATTGTATCCTACTCATTGTATTCGTCAGATTAGGAATAATGTCAGGCAGCCCAATAGAACATTTCAGGGGGCCGCATCTGGCGGGGTACAGTTTGCCCGTCTCTGATCTAAAGTAAGGCTTGTTTGTCAGTCAGTCACCTAGTATCTAAGTGTTTAATATGGATTATATGTCTGCTGAAGTCCTTTTTATAACTTCAGAATTCTATGATGCTGCCATCCTTTCCAACTAAAAACAATGTCTCTTTCACTTTCCAGTTTCCTCTTCCTCCAGCCCCCTTCAAACCTTCTCAGCTTTGATTCTGGTACTTCTACTCCTTAAGTCTGTCACTTATTCTAAAAGCTCTTTGTTGAAAAGTTTTCATGCCATACCATAAGCTCTTTAGAGAAACAGTCTTATAATATATAACAAATTTTTTTTAAAAATCACCTTTTTGTCCCGACTCCCTGTGAAGAAATATCTGCTATCAGGGCTCCAATCACAAGACCAAATGATTCTACTATGCACAGCTGTGTTTTTATCTGTGAATGCACAGAGACTAAAAGCTGGTTCTGGAAAAAATAATGCATCCATAGTTGAAAAATCATCTACTAAACAAGAGACAGCTATTGTTTTTTACCTTTTATAAAACCACATCTTAAGATAATGATGCTCAGCAACACATTTCTGTATATTACATGTTTAAAAATATATTGTTTAAATCCTTTTTAGTATGAAAATGGTGTTACTAAATCACAATCAGTAGGATACATACTTTTTATTCTCTTTCCAACAGTGGGAATGGATTTGTGCTGACCAAGCCTCACTCTTGTGAGCAGTGGGGTACATGTGAGAGAAATAGTTAGAGATCCAATTTGGGAGCAATATGATTAGAGGCATATTATCAAAATAATTTTCTTTTCCCTTCTACTGGAATTAACTCTTGTGCCTCAAACAAGAACTATCTAATTCAACTATCAAACTTAATTCTATTTATACCTGCTGCACACATCTTGCAAACCTAAATTTTCAAAGATGGAAGCTAAAATAATCTCCTAAGAAAACAAGTCCTTAAGGCCACAGATAGATTCAAATTGTGTACACATTCAATCATTTCTAGCATATAATAAGTTCAGGGAAAAGTGCACATAACAGGACTGAGCCAGACAAAAATAATGAAGAATTACTGGTCAGTTCTCAAGAGGAAAACTGAAAAACTAGGTGTCAGTAATCATGTTTTCTTGGTTTCAGTCCAAAGTAAGAAAGATTTTAAAGAAATAAATTAAATTAAGGCCCAGCTCAGGCTGTAAGCAGAAGTTATCCAAGTGGCCAGAATGGTTGGGGAAGGGCCAAGGGCCCTCTAAGTTCAATGTGCCTAGTGTATGAATCCATCATCATAGAATTGTTATCATCATAGAATTGTTAGCATGATGAAGATAGAGATGGAGACAAAAAACATCCTGAGCGTCAAGTCATGGTATCTGCATAAAGAGCTCACTTGTAGGAGAGTTGGGATGCAGACTCCTCTGGCTATTCCATATGTGTACATATAGGACTTTTCCCTTTTGGAGGGGGCTTTTTGTGGGGTACAGGCCTAGTAATGGTGTCACTGGGTCAAAGGACAAGTTCAGTACCTTTTGGGGCAGAGGTTCAAATTGCTTTCCAGAATGGCTGGACCAATTCATAACTCCACCCACAGGGCATCAACATGCCCGCTTTCCTGTAGCTCTGGCAAGTTATCTTCCTTTTTGGGCAGCTTTGCCAATCTAATTTAGTGTGGGGCATTGCTTTGGTTGCTTTAAGTTATATTTCTCAAATTATTAATATATTAGAATATTTTCAAATATTTATATAGTTTGGTTTTCTTGCCTTGAGAACAGCCTGTTCGATCTATTCCTATCCATTCATCACTTAGAAATGAAATGACTCCTCCAACAGGCAAGAGCTCACTTGTAAACCACAAAGAAAATAAATTTATAAGACCTTTGGGTCCACATATACTTGGACCAGTATGCTTTGGAACCACCCTCATGTGAATGACTGTAAAATTGGGACCAAAAAAACAGTTAAGAGATTCACCTAGAGTCTTAAAGTATAAGGGAAGGAAGAATAAAGTAAATATTTATAGAACACCTACCAGGTGCCAACCACTGTGCTAATCACAGTTTATAAATATTTCATTTAATAAGCAACAACAATCTTGTGAGGTAAGTGCTATTATTCTCATTATACAGTTGAGAAAGTTGAGAAGTTAAGTGACTTGGCCAGGGTCACAAAGCTAATACATATCTGAGATCAATATGAACTCAAGTTTTCTTGAATCCAGGCCCCACACTGGCCCCACTCAATCCATGGAGTCACCAGCATTCCATGTTTCTCTATGGTTAGGAAGAAATCCAAGAGTTTACAGATTGAGTATCTAGAATGACAAAATGCAACATAATTTCTAATTGCTTAGCACTTCTTCATATGTAGATATAGCTATCATAAATTTGGCAAGAAAGCTTTTCAAATTACTAAAAGTACTACCAGCTTTTAAAAAAAATTCTAAACCAAGTTATTCTTAGTTGTTTTGTCTCCACGTTTCTGACATAAAATCCATAGGTAAGAGTATATGTCATTTACAAGTTTTGCAGCAAAATTGGTTTTATAAATTAGCTTTATTTTTATAAAATGTCCCAACTATAAAAGTCATAACTCACATCCTTAATATATCCCATCCTGGGCTACTGAAAACCCTGTTACCAGTCTCACTCACTTCATTACTTTAGCTGCAAGGCTGGTGAATAAATTCATCATCACAGAGTCTTGGTGCTCAAAATTCAGTTACTTAATGATTATCTACATTCATTTTCCAACTAATGCTGTAAATGAGTGAAACACATAGTCTTGCGGGCAGTTTTCTGCTGTCTTTTACCTGGCTGTTGTGAGTTTTCCTCCTGTCTTTTCCACAGTGACCAGTTTCTATCTCTGGAAACAGCAAGTAGGAATTTGTCATCTGGAGAGAAGGCCATCTGGGTCACAGTCAGGTTGTGGAAAAGTAAGCTCTGCAGCTGTTTCCAGGAGGCGGTACTCCAGAGAATGATAGCAGCATGCTCTTTCTTTGTTGCCTACAGCACAGCAATTAAAAAAGAGGAATGACTACCATCACCAGAAGGCAACTGAAAGTAAAAGGGCAAATGTACACCTCTGAGAAGAGGGCTGCAACTGGTTCAGATGCCCACTGCCCAGTGCCTGTTTCCTTTATTCTTAACCATACTATTAGATGCACTTCAGATCAAAAGCCTCCACCCTTCTCCTCTACAAAGTATTCAACTGGGCACCAAGTTATAAATGGGAAACACCCTAGAAATTCATCTGAAAACAGGCATCAGGAACTGCAAACACATTTTCTCCTGGGAGAGAAATATAGCATAGTGGGTAGTTAAGCTAGTCCACAAAGGCCTGTTTAAGCTACGATAAATAAGACTTAATGGTACAAATGACCTAATCACCATTTATAAACAGATTTTTAAAGGAAACAGAGGTCCATGTCCCAACTCGGGAAGCCTGACAGCCACAACTACAAATCTCAACTCTTGTAGTAGGAATTCCTACTTGATACCTTTTCCCACTAGCCAGGTTCCCAAAAGGGCTCTTGGATAGGGCAGGAGTGGGAAAAACAGGCCAAGAAGAGTTCTGACAGCTGGTGGTAAAGTGGGGTAAGAGGCTCTGGAAAGGAAGGGGAAGGAAAACAAAGCAAGGGGCTCCTGGGTGAGGCAGGGTAGAAAGGTTTTCAGAAACACTAACTTCTCTGGGGGTGCAGCAGGAGCAAATCTTTCTCCCACAGCAGCACCAGCAGATTGAGACCCTGGGTAGGAGGAAAGGCAAAGGTACAATGAGCAACAGGGGTTGGCAGCAACAATATCAATCATAGGAATTGATAATTCTTAAGCCAAATGTTTAAAAATAAGTAACTCAGGGGCAGCTGAATGGCTCAGTGGATTGAGAGTCAGGCCTAAAAATAGGAGGTCCTGGGTTCAAATATGGCCTCAGACACTTCCTAGCTGTGTGACCCTGGGTAAGTCACTTAACTCCCAATGTCTAGCCGTTACCACTCTTCTGCCTTAGAACCAATACACAACATTATTTCTAAGACAGAAGGTAGAGCTTTTTCTAAAAAATAAATAACTCTCCTGAGTTCTTCCTAGGACCAATACCATCCAAAAATAAATGTGATCACAAATATTGTACTAAATAATAAAAAGGAAAATGCCCTACCTTACATGCAGAGGCAATCACGGTATTTGAATTGTTACAGGCAACACAAAAAATTTCATAACCATGTCCATACCTTAAAAAAAAAAAAGTAAGTCATATACTTTAGGAAAAAAAGATCAAGAAGCCTCTCTCAGACTGAAATATTGTGGGACAATCATATGTAATTGACTTTGCTACTGAAAACAATGCAATGATCCAGGACAATCCCGAGGGACTTATGAGAAAGAGCACTATCCATAGCCAGAGAAAGAACTGTGGGAGTAGAAATGCAGAAGGAAAACATTTGATTTTTCACTTGTTTATATCGGTATTGAATATGGGGTTTTGGTTTTTAAAAGATTATTACAAAAATTAATAATATGGAAATAGGTTTTGAGTGATAATACATGTATAGCCTAGTAGAATTATTTGTCATTAGGGAGGGGAAAAGGAGAGGGAAAGAACATGAATCATGTAACCATGGAAAAATACTTAAATTTAAAAATTTAAAAAAAAAAGTCTCTCTCAGGTATATAGTTCATTCAGGGTATTTTAAATATGGGTAAAGGAGACAGGAATAATAAATACTGCTTGTCTAATTAGAATTTACTCTCAGAAGGGAATCTGTACAGCCCCCATCCCATAAAAAAAATGTCCAAGGAAATCAGAACTGACACTTCTCCATAAATTCTCTCCTAGCAAACAGGCACACAACATCTTTTCACTGTCCTCTTAAAAGTCTAGTATGTGCTTTTCCAAATTAAAATGTGCAGTTAATCTTGTATTTTTATGCCTTAGTAGTGGGCTTGGTGTATATCTATCCTCTCAGAAAAAAATCAGTTCAATTCAATAAAATTTGATTTAATAATCCTTTATTTAAGTGTCTATTCAGTGCCAGGCACAAAGAACATAAGGACAAAGACAAAAGTGTCTCAATCCTGAAGGAGTTTAAATTATATATTACAAGAGAACAGCAAGTACACAGATAAGCCTACAACATATATGGAGAGAAAAAAAATACATTTGGGAAGGGGGAGTCAAGGAAGAACACTAACAACTAAGGAGATCAGGAAAGGTCACCTGTAGGTGGTAGCACCTGAGCTATACTTTGATCTGATCTGGGGCTCCCAAGAGGTAGAGGAAGGAGGAATTGTATCTCACAGAGGACACCTGGCCCCTGCAAAGAACTAGAGATGAATGATTAAACGACAGAATGTCATGTACAGGAAACGCAAGTAAACTAGATTGTCCAGAATATAACCTGAGTAAGAAAGAATACTATGAAATCAATATGGAAAATTAGATTGGAGCCAAATTACAAAGGGTTTTAAAAGTTAGAAGAATTTTATACGACAAGAAATAAGGATTCCATGAAGTTTCTTGAGTAAGGGGGTGACATGGCCAAATCTATGTTTAGGAATATCAATTTGGAAATAAAAGAGAAAAGAAAAGACTGATTTGAAGATGCCCAAAAGTTAACACAGACAAGAATGAGGTCTTTGAAAGTAACATCAAATTTATTATACATATAAAAGGAAAAGTGAGCTATACACAAAAGAGATTAACAGTTTCAAGGTAAATGCAATGTTTGTTGTATTTAGGGCTCATCTAGAATAAAAGATGTTTTTAAAAAAAGGAAAATCACTTTGGCAGCTTTGTGGAGGGCAGAGGAGTGTGGAGAACCCGGAAGCAAGAAGACAAATAAAAAGGCTACTGCAATAGTGTAGGCCTAGGGCAGTAATGAGCAAACTTTTTTAAAGAGGGATCCAAAGGAAAGGAAATGCTCATCTGTCAGTCTGTTTCTAAGGCAACTCTTTTGAAGTTTCATTGTATTAGTCAGATTAGGAATAATGTGGGGGGTGGGGGGGAGCGCATCTGGCCAGCTGGATATAGTTTGCCCATCACTGGTCTAGGGAAAAGATGCTGAGGATTTGGACCAAGTAGGTGGCTGGAGAAGTATAGAAAAGGCTACAGATATTAAAGAATTTGGGATCAAGTAGATGGAGAACAGTTTGTCCAGTATATGTACAGTTGAACACTTAGCTGGTAAGCTCACCTATCAGTTCCTTTATCTTGAATAAAAATAATGAGTAATAATCAGTCAATAAAATGGGCCCAGAATTGAAATAGTAAAAAAACAGGATGGGCTACATTTGGAAAACTGTGCAATGCTTTTAATGACTTTAAGTTTCTCCCTAGAACAAAGACCTTTTTTTTTAAACCCCTATCTTTTGTCTTAGAATCAACATAACTAGTGTTTCCAAAGTAAAAAAGCAGTAAGGGCAAGGCAATTGAGGTTAAATGACTTGCCTAGGGTCACATGGCTAGAAAGTGTCTGAGGTCACATTTGAACCCAAGACCTCTCATTTCCAGAACTGACTCTCGATCCATTGAGCCACCCAGCTGCCCCAAGACCTATGTTTTTATTAACTCCAATACTGGCTCAGTGGATAGAGCACAGAACTTGGAATTAGGAAGGCTCATCTTCAATTCAATTCAAATCGGGCATCAGACATTTATTAGCAGTGTGACCCTGGGCAAGTCACTTAGCCCTGTTTGTCTCAGTTTCCTCATCTGTAAAATTAACTAGAGAAGGAAATGGCAGGCCACTCCAGTATCTTAGTCAATGAAATCCCAAATGGGGTCATGAAGAGTCAGACATGACTTTAATGACTCAACAACAACAAAATAGAGACAATATAATGGATTGAGAGATGACCTTGAAGCTCAAAGGTCCTGGGTTTAAGTCCAGCCTCTGGAACATTCTGGCTGTTGCAATTAACAAGTGGGACACACTGGCCTTAAGCTGGTAACAAGGCTAGCAGGAGGATGGTGCTGGTTGTAAGGATGGAGTGAGTAAACCTCGGTTGGGCTTGTAACTTGTTTACGAATGTACAGGGATCCAACCCAGGAAACTGAGTGCCCAGTGAAACCTCACTGCTGGCCACCAGGCTCCTTTAAGATATCAGGTAGCTGGCCCATCTCTGCTGAGGAAATAAGCTCCTATTGGTTAATGGCAGGCTGGCAGGAAGTGGATGTAGAAGTTCCTGCCCCTCAGCAATGGAGTTTGTTCTGCCCAAACTGCTCAGAATCCTTTCCTTTGATGGTAGGGAAATAACCACAGGATTCACTGGTTAAGGCTATGGGGTTTATTGGTAACTGGGTAGGGAACAAGGCAATGGTAAGAGGGCTAGGAAATACTAAGATCTGTTGTTGAAGATATCTGACTAAAGCCAGTAGAAATACTTGGAAGGTCTAAGCTGACCGGGGACATGGAGCCCTCAGTTAGAGTGATATGGTCTCTGATTAGGAAATAAAGTTGATCTTTATGATAATGATAACAATAATATTGTGTTGCTCTAGAAAATTGTGTCTTAAAATCCTACTCTATTCTAGTCCTACCCACTATCCACACTCCCACCACCTGTTTCACTCCCACCACCTGGGACCAGGGGTAAGGGGTAAGTGAGTGGTCAGGGTGAAGTCAGGTCAGGGAAAGTACCCAGCCTGGGTCTCCAGGGCTTTTTATACTCTTGCTCCCACTGGCAGTTGATATCTGCCCAGTGGCTTATGCCACCTTCAACATTCCATCCAGGACAACTGACAGGTTTGCCCTAAGCCAACATGGCAAGGTTAAAATCCTATATTACACTGTATGATCTTGGACAAGTCCCTTACCATTCCAATGATGTAGGGCACTCTCTAAAATTAGAAATCAGAAATGGTTCTGACTGGCATTGCTAGGGAAGCAACCTAGGTGCTTCCGTATACCAACGAAATCACAAGTCCCATCCCAACAACTAACCAGATGAGAAGGAAGGAATAAAAGAACCCAAATCACATGTGTGCCAAGGGCAACTAATGAAGCCCAGGAAATGGCTGCAGCATAATTGCCAACAAAAAGCCATGTGGAAAAGCAGAGAGAAAGATGGCTCATCTCCTTCCATGGCCAGTCATGCAGGTGTGTGATGCATGCACTCTGCTGACACACTGTCAAGACCTGGAGGAAGGTGCCATATCTCATTTTAAATAGGGGCTCTTGCCCTGGGGTTTGTGAACTTGGCAGGGAGGGGGGGAAGAATTCTGATTAATCTCCAAAGGAAATGTAGAATTTCCCTCAATTAGGAATGGAGGCAACAAAAACTTCTAAAAAGAGATCTACAGGCTTCACCAGTCTGCCAAAGGGAAAGACAAAAAGGAACAAGGTGAAAACCTCCTGCTCCAGAGGATCTGCAGGAGGATGTGGGCAATGAGAGAGTGACCCTCTGCACTGGAACCACAGTACCCACATTAGCAGTGACTCAGGACAATGAGGGAAGTCGCCTTCACTGAGACAGCAGGTTATTAAAGAGTTTGGAGAACAGCAGCCTCCGGAATCTGGTCTTGTTATCACCTTTCCTCTCCTTCTCTCCTGTCCCCCCCTTTCTGATGCAGCACACTGAACACAGGACCTTTTCTAGATGACTCAGGGCTGTCAGGAGTATCCATTAGTGTACCATGCTGAAACATAACAATGTCCTAAGGGCCAAAGGAGGGTGTAACACTGTTTGGAACCACATTAAACAGCCCAAGCCCCTGAGCTTTTATAGCTGCTGCAATTGCTGCAGGCGGCATCTCTCATGGCTGCAGCAACTTGTGGCTGTTGTTAGTCTATCCTCTTCCCAATTTACTGCGTTATTTTTAACAAAATGCTCATAGTGAAGGTGGCTCTACTGATATAAAGAAGGATTTTACACCAGTTTTCCTCTTACTCACAGTTTGGAGTTATTTTCCAAATGGTTGAAGTTACTAAGAGTGTTACGATAATGGTTCCCTTCATTCGACACTATTACTATTTCACCATTGATAGAAAATCTCCCCTATAATGATGGATTTGCCATGATACTGCTATCCTCCCTTGCCCAGGTGCCTGTGCCATAGCACATATTTAGAATAGGACAGGTTGGGTTAATGGGTACAATGTCTGACAATGGGCAGTGAGAAGCTACTTGGTCTATGTGGAGTTGATTAGCACTAGCTCCAATTGGGCTAATTGGCCATGCTGAAGGCCAAAGATGGCATGTCTTGGTGCTTCTTGGCTGGTTTCAGTCAAGGGTTGAGCACCTACAGGTGGGGAAGGGTCTCAGATGCTCTTACACCTGGAGCTAGCATGAAGCTGGGAGCCTGTTGGCTTGCTATTACTGCTGCCTCTACTGTGTCCATTCTTTCCTTCTTTTAAGTGAGACTAAAGATAGCTATGACTTTGTGAGCTTTGAAAGGTCAAGAAAGCAAGTCACCTGAAGTCAGGGAGCTAAGATATGCAGGAAGCTAGACTATGAAAACAGAAGACCAAAGAGACGTGTGGCCCAATACAGCAGTAGAAGAGATTCAGAGTCATCTCGCTCTGGCTATGCCTTGCAAAAACTATGTTAAGTATGAGCCTGTTCTCCTCAGGGATGAAAATGGTTGCAAAAAGAATATGGCCTCATATTAGGGAAATTGTTATTTCTATTCTTGCAGTGAATACTTTTGTAAATGATGTTAATTGGATAAATGCAAATGGGACTCATCACTAACAACTAACAGTGGAAGGAATGCCCTGGAATGTGGGGCTGAACCCAGGAGCAGAGAAAGAGATCCCAACTGCTCCAGTGTCCCTAGATCCCTGAAGCAGGACTGGCCTTGCTCTGAAAAAGTGAGCCTGGCATTATGCTACATGCAAGCACCCAAATGAGATAAAATGTTGGACCCCTCCAGGGAGACATCCTAGTTATTTGGGGGCTGTAATTGTACAGTTGGTGTTTCATTTTGTTTTATTCTAGTCTGTTTCCCACATAAGCTAGTTCCTTTTAAGATGATTTCTGCAATCATCTGCATTTGCTGATTCCCTGAATATTTATATACTGAAATTTGCTGTGTTACTAAATCCTGTACAAGTACTGATATGGAAAAGTAGGGGCTTTATATCACTAAAATGCAGATCCCTAGTGAATAAATGTGGATGTTTTCACATTAAAAAAAAAAAAAAAAGATGGGATGTATTGCTGAGAAACTGCACATAGATCTTTCTATAATTTTATGTCCCAGGGAGGTGCTAAAGGACTCCTTTGATAAATCTTTTTCTAACCAAATAATTACCTGTGATGAAATAGTGTAATGACATAATGAATGTGGGAAGGCCTCCCCCTAGAATTTAATTCTTACTCCTTACATCTGACAATTAATACTAGAGAGAATCCTTCTGAGTGTAATGAATGTGGGAAGGGCTTCAAAGGTAATTTATCCTTTGATTCCCATCACAGAAATCACAATGGGGAAAACCCCCATATACTTAAAAAATGTGGAAAAGATTTCTGACAAAACTTAGCTTAGAGCACATCAGATAATTTGTACTTAAGAAAAAATGTGCAGATCTATGGAATGTGGGAGGAAACCACAGGGTTAACTTCTACTTCAGACAGGTTATAATGGAAAAAACCCAAAGAACATAATGAAAGTCGGAATATTTCCTCTAAACTGATTTTTTCTGCTGAGGGCATCATCATCCTTCCACTTGCACTGGCTCTGCAACTTTGGACTCATCCTGAAACTTTTCTTCCTTACAGTAAATCAATTGCCAAGCCCTAGTGATTCTATTTCCAGGGGAAGCTAGGATAGAGGGCCAGGCCTGGAGTTGGGAGGTCCTAGGTTCCAATCTGGCCTCAGACACCTCCTAGCTGTGTGACCCTCGACAAGTAACTTAACTCCAATTGCCTAGCCCTTACCTCTCTTCTGTCTTGGTACCAATTTTTAATACTGATTTTAAGACAGAAGGTAAGGGTTTAAAAAAAATAAACCAACCATCTGCCACATCAATGAAGGTTTGTAATTTTCAATGGGTGAAGGGAGCATTCAAACAGAAAAAGTCAAAGATCCTTGAATAAGTAGAAGAAACTTCATAAATATAGATATAAATGACAAAATAATGAATAAGTATGTACATATGATTAAATCAATGTGCGTGTGTATGTGTTTGAGACAGAAAAAACTAAGGTGTGTTAGAGGCACATAATTTCACTCAATCATATTAAGGT
This sequence comes from Gracilinanus agilis, assembly GCF_016433145.1. Classification (NCBI taxonomy): domain Eukaryota; kingdom Metazoa; phylum Chordata; class Mammalia; order Didelphimorphia; family Didelphidae; genus Gracilinanus; species Gracilinanus agilis. The sequence continues at coordinate 421,546,766 of NC_058130.1, forward strand.
TTAAAGCACTAACACTCCCACTCCCCTCTCTGTCCTGGTTTTGACCTAGTTCCTATATTTAGAATCACTCTCCTATATTAACATTTCACCATCAGATCCAGGTGATACTCTTGGTCCTTAAGACCCCTGAGTAGTAGGATACTTTTCAGTCTGTACCTAGGTTCACTAGCACAGCTTAAAATCAAAACTGCCATCTGACCAAAGTCCACTGAACTCTGCCTATATAAGTTTATACTGGGTTTTCTGCTCCTTCTAAACCCAATTTTTCTATAAGCTCCTACCTTTTTTTTTCACAACTCCAAATTCCAGAGTCTATAGCTTATCTAAAGAGCTCTTATTCAAGTTTTCACTCAATTTATACATCCTATAAAATAGTACAGAATCAGTAACAGACCTAAAATTAAATTACATTTCTGCCCCTTTGATATCTTAATTCCAAAGATGGAATGTTTAATACCTAATGACTCAAAGTCTCTAGGCTGTTCTTTCTTAAAAGGATTTTTGAATCCTCCAGACTAGTCACCTTTCCTGAGATACAGCACCAAATATCAACTAGCCTAAGGTGTCACACATCATGGTGTGACAGCAACTTTATGTTCCCAAGGCAAAGCTAGTATAGCACAAGCTCTAATAGTTCCTTTCAAGCTAGGAAAGTTTAGGGTACAGGCTGGGTTTCAGTGTCTACCATATAAAGGCAAGACTAGGAAAGATGAATCACTAGAAGGCTGGTCACCTTTAGTGAACATCACTTCTGGCCTCAATGAAGAAGTATGAGCTTAGGCAGAGAGTAGTTCTGATTTGTGAGGGCAAAGGCAGTACCCATAATAATGAAACAGATCTTCCCATGTATGCAGAAAAGAAAACAATGTATGCCTTTAAAATAAATACTACCAAAAGGAATAATAAACTGGAGGAGTTCCAGGTGAACTGGAAAGACCTCCAGGAACTGATGCAGAGTGAAAGGAGCAGAGCCAGAAGAACATTGTACACAGAGACTGATATACTGTGGTAAAATTGAATGTAATGGACTTCTGTACCAGCAGCAATGCAATGACCCAGGACAATTCTGAGGGATTTATGGTAATGAACGCTACCCACATTCAGAGGAAGGACTTCAGGAGAGGAAACATATAAGAAAAACAACTGCTTGAACGCATGGATCGGGGTGGACATGATTGGGGATGTGGACTCGAAACTACCACACCAATGCAACTATCAACAATTTGGAAATAGGTCTTGATCAAGGACACATGACAAAACTAGTGGAAATGTGCGTTGGCCATGGGTGGGGGGAGTGCGGGGGGTGAAGGGGAAAGTAGGAGCATGAATCATGTAACCATGTTAAAAATGAATATTAATAAATGTTTAAATTAAAAAAAAAAAAGCAAATACTACCTATCTCCGTAACTGCACTACATTGGGCAGTAGTATTACCATCTTCTGATCCATAAGATGTCCATCAACTGGACAATGGCTCAATAAATTGTGGTATCTGCTGGTGATGGAATACTATTGTGCTAAAAGGAATGATGAACTGTGAATTCCATGTGAACTGGAATGACCTCTCAGAGTGAAAGGAGCAGAACCAAGAGAACCTTATACACAGAGACGGATACACTGTGCTACAATCAAATGTAATGGACTTCTCTGCTAGCAGCAATGCAATGATGCAGGACAATTCTGAGGGACTTAGGAGAAAGAATGCTTACACATCCAGAGAAAGAAATGTGGAAATGGAAATACATTAGGAAAATATGTGATCAATCATGTAGTGCAATAGGTATATGATTGGGGTTCTGATGTTAAAGAATCGCTCTACAGCAGATATGAATAATTGAACAGTAATACACATATAACCCAGGGGAACTACTTGTTGGATTTGGGAGGGGGGAGGGGAATCTGGAACCTATTCTAAATTTTTAAAAAGGGGGAAAAAAAGACATTCACTTTAAATGTCAGGGATCACCACCACATGGATGGTACCTAGCATTATCCAAGGTACTTTATTCTCACATATCCATGAGCAAGAAAGAAGGACTCCACAATATGTGAGATAAGCTCCATAAAAGGTCTTTAATACTTTGTATGGGATTGAATGTCAAGATTAAAATTATGTCATTAGACCAGAATTGATTTTGCACCTAAACCAGTATAACTTACAGTTTTTGAACCTCAGGCCACAGCGTATTTTGTAAAAGGTGGTCCTCAGTAGGTGGTTCTATTAAAAAATTAAAAAAAAAATTTTTTTTGCATTATGTATTTTTTACTTTTCTCTTTAAAAGTTAGTTCATCTCTTTATTACAACCAACAGCTACTACATTAAAAATATTTTCCATTTCTTACCAATAAGTTTGAAAGGTTGAAAGCAAATGTCCTGGTACTGACGGCCAACACCAACAAATCTTTCTTCTTCATCAGCTGACTGAGAAGTTATGTCTCCTGTTTTAAGAAAATAAACACAAAGATAATCAATTGTATTAACCTATCATCTCTTAATTTTTCCCTTCTCAAATTTATATCATAATTAAATGAGATATGCACATAGTAAAGCTCTATGCAAATCTTATGTGAATGGCAGTTATTATTATTATTATTTAAAGGCAGTGTGACATAGTGAATAAAGATTGGAGTCGGGAAGACCCAGGTTCAAGTTCTGACTCTGGCATACACTGTCTTTTTGATCTTGGACAATTTGCATCACCTCTCAATGCCCTATGCAACTCTTAAAATGAAACTGTATGTCTTCACATATATAACGAATATTAAACTGCTTGTTTTTCAAGGAAGAGGAAGGTATAGGAAAGAAGGAGAAAATTTGGAACTCAAAACATTTTTAAATGATTGTTAAACAACTATTTCATATATAATTAGGAAATATTAAAAACCTATTTTAAAATAAACGAAACTGGATAACTGCTCATCTGCAGTAGAAGAGAGCACTTCTTCCCCAGGAGATCCCTATGTCCATGAAATCAAAAGTTCATGTCAAAATAAAAATACTCCCACTTTTTTCCAGCCTTCATCAAAGCTCTTCCCATATAAAAGGCAAAAGTCACAAAGAAATTGCAGAGAATAGCTGCATTAGACCTATACTTTTTTCAACTTTTAAGCCTCCTCAGTAATGCCAAGCACAGCTATGTTAAGGCTCAAAGGACACCAGGGCACTGGTTCTCCCTCAACAAAATGCTCACTTATTAATCAGTCATGGTTTATCTAACAACTAGTAATGTGGGAGAAAGGAAGACTTATGGTAAACTGCAGCTGCTTATCTTGAATCAATTATCATTTAATAAACATTTATTCCTAAGGAAAAGCCAGGGGCATAAGTTCTATTTATTATTTTTCCTCCACAAAGGCCAACAGCTTAGAGAAAAAATTATTTCTCCTAACTTTTGGGAGAATTTTCAACTATGCTTTGACAATGCCAATAATATCAAATTAAGATAACAGATTCAATTATGTTTTTACAGATGGAGTTTTCTCAACTAAGAAAAAACCAACCCTAATGTACAACATATTTTGTCTGTTACAGAATTGAATTTTTCTGTTCCAAAATTGCCTTAAGAAGACTAATTCTTTTAAGAAAATGAAATCAATTAGTTGAAACAAGAATTTCTTATTGTTATCATGCAAGTGATTTTGTCAACATGAGAACTACCAAAATAGACTGCAACCTCTCTATCTCTCAATTAGGTGTTAGGGAATGAAATCCTATAGCTCAGTAAGCTTAAAGGACATACAGGGGGCAGCTGGGTAGCTCAGTGAGATTAAGAGCCAAGCCTAGAGACGGGGGTCCTGGGTTCAAATCTGGCCTCAGACACTTCCCAACTGTGTGACCCTGGGCAAGTCATTTAACCCCCATTGCCTAGCCCTTACCACTCTTCTATCTTAGAATCAGTGCACAGTATTGACAGAAGATAAGGGTTTAAAAAAAAAATGAAATTACAGTCATATAGCTAGAGAATGTCAAGCCTTCTATACATTCATATAAGAAGTGACATCTGATAATTTATCTTGTTTTTATTCATTTCAACTTTTTAAGTTGCCTCAAATCCTTATAGCTTAAATTTGAAATTACCCAAATAAAGTGGATAAAATGTCCATATACTTTGACTTAGAGACTCCATTGACAGGCATATATACCTGAAGGAAGTCACAGATAAAAAAGAATGCCCCTCTCCCCCATATACACCAAAACATTTACAGTAGTACTTTTTTGTGGTAGCAATGAACCAGAAACATCAATGAGGTAACTATGGTATATAAATGTAATGAAATATTACTGTGCTGTGAGAACCAAAGACTATAATACCCACAGAGACTCGTGGAATGACTTGAATGAATTAATGAAGAATGAAGTAAGTAAAGCCAACAAAACAATATATATGCAATGGCTATTACAATATAAATTCAAAAAGAACCCACCGCAATACAATAGAAAATGAATGCCATAAAATTACAAAGGATAAACTTGAACCCAAAGAAGAAGTACCAGAAAACATATTCATCTCCTTTACAAAGGTAGAGTTCAAAGGTATGGAACATTAAATATCTTGTCAGATTTTTCGATGTCTTGATTTTGCTGATTTTTTTTCTCCTTTTTATTTTTTTTAAAGTCTTTGTTATATAGGAGAACTCTCTTTGTAATATAAAAGGGAAACAAGTGACATATAAATTAACTGACTTGCCCATCGTCACACAGCATCAAACCTATGATTCATATATATATTGTCAATTTTTTTGGTATGTTTTGCTTTTGCTGATTTTTTCTTTCTTTTAAAAAGTCTTTATTATGAGACAACCCTCTTTGTTATATAAGAGGGACATAAATGATATAATAATAAAACCTGTCAAAATTTTATTTTTAAAAATACATAGTTTATGTTTCTTTTCAGAGTAATCACAAAACAAATATATGTGACTAAACAGATTCATTCAAAATGTAGGGGTCCTTAGATAAGATTTCCAAATTTACCTTATTCTCTATATTATCTAGGGGCTCAAGAGTGCTGGGGTTGGAATCAGGAGGATCTGCATTTAAATCTGGCCACAGACATTCACTGCCTGTATAACCTTGGACAAGTCACTTAACCCTGTTTGCCCTGATATCTTTGTCAAAAAAATCTCGAATGTGTCTGGAAGAGTCAGACACAACTGAAACAACTGAACAAGAACAACAACTATGTTATCTCCCCTAATGGGCTGATATTTGGTAGGCGCTTTATAAATAGCATACTTGATTGTGAGAATGAATCTATAACCTCTCTAGTCAAAAATTGACTGGATATTAAATCTAAAGGTGTATATACACTATTACAGAGATAACTGACAATAATCACAGCTTCAATGATTGAAGATACTTGGAGACCTACCCTGAAAAACAGCTTTGTTGGAGAGTCCCAAAGCAGGAACGGTAGCACCTTCAGGAAGGTCACTGTCATGCTAGGGAAAAAAACAAAACTGAGCTATCTAGATTTTAAGAAACATAATTATGAATAGCTGAAGACAATAAGCTAGTGTTTAATAAGGGTTAAGAGTAGTCTAAGTAACAGGAAACTATTAGTAGCCTGAAGTCACTTTACTGACAGTTCACACTTACACTACCAAGCCATGCTCAACAGCACAGGGTTCGTGGATTGACCAAGCTCCAAGTCTCTCCTCCAATAAGCCAGGTGCCTCCTCGATCTAATCACAAGTATGTGATGTTCATGTAGGAAAGGGATGAAGGAGAGATGTTCGTGAAGAGGATACAGGAATGGGTATCAGCAAGAAAACCTACATATCAGGGGCAGCTGGGTAGCTCAGTGGATTGGGAGCCAGACTTAGAGATGGGAGGTCTTATTCAAATCTGGCCTCAGACACTTCCCAGCTGTGTGACCTTGGGCAAGTCACCTGACCCCCACTGCCTACCCTTACCACTCTTCTGTCTTGGAGCCAATACGCAGTATTGACTCTAAGGCGGAAGGTAAGAGTTTAAAAAAAAAAAAGAAAAGAAAAGAAAACCTACATATCTTGAGATTGTGGATATGGGCAAAAATGACTATACGGTAGTTGTGGATGATATGTGGCTGTAGGTATGAGAAAGGTGTGACATTCAATTTTAGTGGTTCGTGACTGGAATTTATATAGAATGGGATGAACTTTGGTTGGAAGGAGAATGCTTCCTAAGCTGTGTTTAAAGGAGTTACACTGGGAATTCTAAAATTAAACTATAAGGTCCTAAGCAGACAGGTATTGTTGCTTTTATTTTTTAATCCCCAAAACCTCAATTGGTGTTCTAAATAAGGCATTGATTTTGGAATCAGAAACATTTGGGTCCATTGCAGCAATTTACTAGCTGTTTAATCCTGAGTAAGCTACTTAATGCATGAAATTAACATGCATTAAATGTCTAATATGCTAAAACTACATATTACATATAAGCACTTCTTTGTGTCTCAGTTTCCTAATGAAGTGGTCTGATTCAATAACCTCTAAGTACTCATCTTATCCATCCCTGTTTATCCTCACTACTTTATTCAGCCAATTCTTTCCACTGACCTTCAAATGCAATAATTCTAGTCTCTCACCATGATTCCCTCTGGCTAGAAGTCTTATTTCCTTCCCATCTACTTTTACAAATTATTGTTTCCTTCAAAGTCTACTTTATTGTCCATGTCTTCTGCGAAGTCTTTCCCCAACTTACTCCAGCCTATATTCTTATTTTACTTTTGAGTCTTTTTTGCACCCATAGTCACTTCCAAACAGTTCAATACTTAATTATTTTGTAAATATTTCATGGTACTTTCTATAGCCTATCCAGCTCTAAAATTCTGGAGGGAATAATATTCTGGAAGGAAAGGCCCATATCTTTTACTCTTACTTTTTGTGTATTTCACCCAATGCCCAGCTGGAAAGTAAGTAGCTCTTGATAAATACTCATCCATAGAACATTGCACTTCATATAATGCAAAAATGAGCTGAACTTCAAATCTGTTGTATATTAATCTGAAATTTAAATTCTGTTTTTAAATCCTTCTACTTTCTTTGTAGATACAAACATTCTTCTTCTTAAAACACAAACATCTATAAGCCAACAAGCTCACAATCATTTATGGCAAGTCAGTAGTATAAAACTATTTTATTTTATTTTTCTTACAATTTGTATATAGCATGTACAGCAGTGGAGCATTCTTTAGGCGAGAATGATCAAATTTTAAAACTAAGACACTTAATTTAATTAAAATGACCTATACTTACACTAGAAGGCAGTTTCTTCACGGTGTTGCCAGTGATGTTACAGAAGTTCTCCACAAAGTTCCTCGGAGCTGAGAAGACCCGAAGCACTTTTTCATCTGCTCCAGATACAAACTGAAACCGACCAATCATTGCTAGACATTTCATGTCAAACCCATGTATCTGAGGCCTTGCAATTTCATGCCACGTTATCTAGTTAGAAGATAACAAATAATTCAACACTATTTTAGTAAATTACTCGTTTTGAACAAACATAATATTTTAGATTCAATGGAAGCAAGTTATTCAACTTGATATTTACATTCTAGGATTTTTGCCCCAAAAGGTAGAGGAAAAGCATTACTGCAGTGTATGCTTGAATAAACGATTGGATTTTCTTGCTTATTCCATCTAGAGTGGGAGGGATGTCAATAGCCAATAAATAATAATAGTAAATAAACATTTCTTAATTACCCACTATGTGCCAGGTACTGTGCCAAGTACTAGGGAAACTAAAAGAAGCAAAAGAGTCCCTGCCTTCAAGGAGCTGCAAAGTCTAATAGGGAAGCAACAAGCAAGCAAATATATACAAACCAGCTACAGGTAAGATAAATAGGAAATAATTAAAAGAGGAAAGGCCCTAGAATTTAGAGGTTGGGAAAGGCTTCCTATATAAAATAAGGAATTTTAGTTGGAACTCGTAAGTTAAGTTTTGTAAGATTTTGCAAGAAACCATGCCTGTGGGCACAGTTTGCAGTTGGACACTTGGAATCTTGGGAGATGCCATCCTGGGGCATGAGACCAATTGTCGGTTGGGCTGTGCCCTACATAAGGGAGGCAGAGACTGGACCCTTGGACTCATTCTGGAGCCTGGGATCCAGGGTGGAAGGGTGGAGAATGTGGGTTTAGATAACTTAGTTAGGCAGGATTTATCTAACTTAGCTGACAAATAGCAACATCTTATTGTCAAACCCAACAATCTCTGAGGCTACAAAATACATTTCAACCAGTGGCCTGCCTTGTTTTAAAAGTCAATCTAGCTGCTGGGGCTTTCTGCTTTACCTTTTCTTAAGTATAAACAGGAAATCAGATATCTCAACTAAACTTCCTGTAGAATCCCCTCAACCAATCACAGTGTATTTCTTCAGGGAGACTAGTTCCCTGGCTCGAATTGATGTTTCAGTTAATGATAATCTAATTAATAGTATCAGAAATAACAATGATAAATTAATAATGCATCTGACAAATAGTATAACTGATGGTAATAAAGTTTAACTTCAGAGAGTAAGGCTGAATCCTCCTCTGACCCTTCAACTTGCCCTAAGACTTCTTTGAGGCTGACCTGTTGCAAGGTCAAACCAACAAAAGGTCAATAGCTAGATTGACTTTTAAAACAAGGCTTTTACTGGCATAAATCAAAACAAAGGGGTAACTGGTAGAAGGGAAGAGGGTTATTAGGAATCCCTAAATGTAGTTTGATCCTAGTTTTAAGTATTATATCTAACAGCTTTAGGATATTGACAGCTAAATTAACCAAGCCCACTGGTCCAGGCAGGCCACTGGTTGACCTGGCCTGCTTTGGTGGACACTGCTTGCCCGTAGACAAATTAGATGGTAGCTTGATTAATTGATGCTTGACTGCTGGCCCAGGGCTGACAAGCCCTGAACCAGATGAAGAATAATTAGTTGGTTGAAATGTATTTTGTAGCCTCAGAGATTGTTGGGTTTGACAATAAGATGTTGCTATTTGTCAGCTAAGTTAGATAAATCCTGCCTAACTAAGTTATCTAAACCCACATTCTCCACCCTTCCACCCTGGATCCCAGGCTCCAGAATGAGTCCAAGGGTCCAGTCTCTGCCTCCCTTATGTAGGGCACAGCCCAACCGACAATTGGTCTCATGCCCCAGGATGGCATCTCCCAAGATTCCAAGTGTCCAACTGCAAACTGTGCCCACAGGCATGGCTTCTTACAAAATCTTGCAAAACTTGACTTACAACTTAAAGGAAGCCAGGAAGTGGAGATGAGGAGGAAGAGCATTCCAGCCATGAGGGACAGAGAAAAAAAATGTCCAAAGTTGAGAGACAAAGTGTTCTGTATGTGGAATAACAAGGAGGCTATGTGCCCTGGATGGTAGGGAATAAGGTATAAGAAGACTGGAAAGATAGGAGGGGATTGGGCTATGAAGGGATTTAAATGGCAAATAGAGAATTGTGTATTTGATTCTGGAGGCAACAGGGAGCCACTAGAGTTTGAGAAGGAGTGACATGGTCGGACCTGCACATAAGGAAAACGGTGGCTGACATAGGATGGATTGGAGTGGGGAAAGACTTAAAGCAGTCTCATGCCCCAGCAGCCAAAAACAATAATCAAGGCATCAAGGTAATGAGAACTTGGACTAGTGGAGTGACAGTGTTAGAAGAGAGAAGGGAGAATATTAGAGAGATGTTACAGAGGTAAAATTGACAGGACTTGGCAACAGACTGGATGTAGAAGAGAAAGATTGTGAGAATCAGTGACACAAGGTTATAAGCCTGAGAGACAGGAAACATATTACCCCTCAACAGTAACAAGAAAGGAAGGAATAAAAGAGAATATAGAGGGAAAGCTAATGAATTGTGTTTTAGAAACACTGAGTTTACGATGTCTCTTGGGCATTCTATTTAGGATGTCTGAAAGGTAGTTGGAGGCAAAGGAGGAGGACCTTTATGAAAACTAAGAAAAATTTGATTTAAAAAAAACATAATGTGAATCATCTACAACACAGACTGCATCAATACTGCCAAGAATTGTGAAAAGTCTTTTTAGGTTGCATTCTAAGCTAAATGAAGACTTTTTCATCTGTTTTTGTGAGCAGGATAGATTCAAATCTTTTACAGAATTATATTTCACATGCAAACTCTTAAAAGCACATTAGGGGTGATTAAAAACACTTGTACAAAGATTCTCTAAAGAGAAGTACAAAAGAAGTTTCAAACTCAACTAGAAAGGGGGCTACTAAATCAGACATAAGGATACCTGTGGGCACACACTGACTAAGAAAACCACATATTAACATTATCTATGTTATATTATAGTTTTATCTATTTATTAAATATTCCCCAGTTACATTTTAAACTGGTTCAGGCTACATTCCTAGTGCTGTGGGTCCCATGTCTGATACCTCTGGTATAGTGAATAGTTGTTTTCAGAATATGGAAAACTTGAGTTACCTATGACACATGGTAGCTATTTGGTCACCTGAGCTCTTAGTTCTCTAGGCCAGTGATGGGCAAACTATTCCCCACAGGCCAGATTCAGGCCGTAGTTTGCCCATCACTGCCTTAAGAAATTTCCTAATCACTACTCACTATATCTGGATGTATCTATTTTTTTATCTTCAATTTGTGGAGATGCTTAGAAGAGATTAATATTTACCTATTAGCAGGTTATTTATAAGTATTTCTGAACTGATAACCATAGAGGTAATGCCTCATCCATCCTACCAAGAATCAAATGATCTAATCTACAAAGGTCTTTTTCAGAACTAGGGTTTTAAGGGAGTTATATAAATACTTTCACCACCACTACCCACATACTCTTCTTTAAAAACAGAGGAAATGATCAGGTCTATGAGGAGAATTATGTCAGTCTGTTGTCAGAGTCAAGCTGCAGGAAGATGATAGGATGGAAGCTGAATGCAGAATGCCATAATCTGATGCTAATCAAAGGAGGAATATAGGCTTTAGAATATGTGACACAGCTTAAGGTAATTCAAACTTTAAATTTATATTTGTTTTACATGTTATTTATATATGCATACATGTGGGTGGGTATATATATAGATACAAAACAAAACTTTATAACTTGATTTAGTTCCTTTTGAGGAAGGAGTATTTTTCACCTATGTGCAGGATCTGTTCATTTTTTTAACCTCCATGACTTTACTGATATGACTTACCTGTGAATCATCTTTTTTTCTCCATGGAGCAAAGAGTCGAGTTGTTTGGTCAGCACTCACAGTCATGATAAATTCTCCTTCTGGATCCCATCTTAGATCTTGTACACTATTAAAGTGCCCAGAAATTACAACTCCTGGAGTCCATTCTTTCTATATGAAAAAAATATGTAACATATAATATCATAGATGATAGCACTATATTTTTATAGAACCTTATGGATTTGGGTACACTTTCATTTACACATGCAAAAAAAAATCATCTGAGATAAGCAGAAAAGATATTATCTAGTCTCAATTTAAAGATGAAAAAATTGAAGTTCAGTTCAATTAAAGGACACAGTTAAGAAGTAGAGCTAAAAGAGAAGTAAGGTCCCCTCTCTCTCTCTCTCTCTTTTTTTTTTAAAGCCTTATCTTCTGTCTTCATATCAATTCTAAGACAGAAAAGCAACAAGGGCTAGGCAACTAAGGTTAAGTGACTTGTCCAGGGTCATAGCTACAAAGTGTCTGAGGCCAAATTTGAACCCAGGTCCTTCTGACTCCAGGCCTGCCGCTCTATCCACTGTGCCACCTAGCTGCCCCAGGACCCTTATCCTTAATCTAATACCCTTTCCATTTTACTGATGCCCCTCAAATGCATATTATCAAAAGCAAAAGAATTAAAGTGACTATGATAATAAGAATAAAAACACTAAAGTAACAAAAGAGTGACAAAACAGAATTTAGAGAATCAAAAGGAATAGAAGCCATATAAAGTGTGCCTATAAAGTAATGCCACTGATTTTCTAACAAAGATAAGAAAGCTTAGAAATCTCCATGAGTATTATGCTTCCCTTTTCAAAGAAGTGACATTATAAGGTTAAATACTCTCATTCCAATGATGTTGCCAGTAGCCAAAATCTTCAAATTCCTTTTATTAGAACTGCTTCAGAGCCTGTGGCACTTTTTGTTAAATTTTGTAAATGCTCTCCATGGTGGTAAATCTCTAACTACTGAAGGTGGGTTCTTTTTTTAAAATCAGTACAAAGTGGCTCTACTCCAAGTATGCTAAATAGGCTAGAGAGAAAGCAAGGTATTATAATTTTTAATTTTAAAATGAGGCATGAATATAAAGTAACAAAATGGATCTTATCATTTAGCTTATAAATTGACTCTAAAGAAAACTTCAAAAAGAGACTTCCAAAACTGAGTTAAGCAATAGCACACACCATATAAGTAAGTACAAAGTATCCCATAACGTGACTAACTTGGAGAGATCGGTTCTAACTTGCCTGTTTAAAAAGTATTCTCATTACTTTAAATTTCCTCTCATAACTATGCTATCTCTCCTTAAAGGCATAATCATAGTATTTAGTAATGTCTTTTGTCATTTACAGTTTCCAGTCATTCCAAGAAGTGTATCTTTTGCAATGTTTCTCAAAGACCAACTGAAGGACAACTCAGAAGGAGCTCAATAGGATTAGGAATAAAATTTAAGGAAAGTATAGCATGAGAAAGCTAGGAAACTTTAAAAAAAACCAAACATATGAATGGAAAATCTTGTGGATTAACACACATGCAAAAGCCAAATACATTACTGGGTGGTACTATTAATGATATGAACAAAAGAGAATGTATTCAAGAAAACAACCCAGAACTTAAAATACAGAAACAAGGGAGTACTTTTTTTTCCTAAAAGGTCAGACTTCAGTGAATTACAACCATAAAGAAAAAGAAAATACAAGTTTTAAAAGCCTCTGGGCCACAAAAATATCACTATAATTCAGAATCTATTTAATTTTAATTTATGCACAGTCCTAACAAATATGAATATTTTATGTGTCTTAACAGAAGCAGATTAAGAATTGAATACTCAGAGAAGACAAGGGGTACCAGGGTATAAAAAAGATGTAGCTAACACACTTTAAGGAAGAGGAAAAAAGTTTTTAAAAAGTAAACATGGGGAGTAGCTGGGTGGCTCAGTGGATTGAGATGGTAAATCCTGGGTTTCAAATCTGGCCTCAGACACTTCCCAGCTGTGTGACCCTGGGCAAGACATTAGACCCCTCCCCCCCATTGCCTAGCCCTTACGACTCTTCTGCCTTAGAACCAATACACAGTATTGATTCTAAGATGAAGGTAAGGGTTTTAAAAAAATAGACATAATAACTGTAATAGCATAAGAATTTGAGGTCATTTAGAGCTGACACAAATAACATTATAGCTCTTAATAGCCCCTGAGAATAGCATATTATGGTCACTAATGTTAATAATGATGACCTTGAGTAATAAATAAAAGGTTAAAATACATTAAACATTATTGTTTGTTATGTGTAAAATCCTGCAACCATGTTTTCATGGGTTGCAAGCTGGCAGTTGCCAGTTTAGAACACAGAACCTGGCAGAGGACCCAGGCCGGGTGCCAGGGTGACAGTTGAAGTGAGGGTATAAAAAGGGGTCCCCAGACCCCTGACTTCACTTCTGGCTCTGAACTCCAGGTTTAGGAAGGAAAAGGGTGGAAAAGTGGGCCACTGGGTGGTCAGGGTGGTTTTTGGGTAGATTCTTTAGGCAGGTAGGAACAACTACCATCGCTAGTCAAATTCAACAGCTCATTGGCATATCCAACAACCCTTATTATAAACAAGAGATAAATTCTACTATCAAGACATCTCCATCTGACCCAGGGTTTCAGAGCCCTGGGTCAGCAACCAAGAGTAATAGAATTGAGATTGCCCTCAAGGATTTCTTATACTGCTGCCCCTAAAGAAGACCTTTCAAGTATTTCCTAAAGTAGTTTAGTGAATATTATTTAAGATCTTAGCTTACCTCACCCACTTTCCAACTCCCTTTTACCTGATTCAATTTAATTACCAATAACCCCATTTAACCTCAAGCTTAAAGATCTTTGAAGCCATTGTCTTTACCTTTATCAAGGGCCAAATATCACCAGCAGTCAGATCAGATCATTAACTCTAGTTGACAAACCTTTATCAAACACTTTAGTTTCAGTAAGTCCCAGCTTCCTTCCTGGAAACTACACCAACTGTCCAATAGAATTGTTTCCAACTCCCAGGGGCAAAGGCAGAGAATCCTGATATTAAAAGGGTCTTGGCTTTTGCTAGTGAGAAATTTCATCTGCCTCTCATTCAGCTTAGGTGCAGGACCCCTGTTACACATACCAACTTCTACATCTGCCCAAGGACACTCCCTCCCCTTGTATTGCAGTTAATCCTTGCATTACAGTTTGGTGAGCACAGCTTAGGTCAAGAATCTACTTTGTTTCTCAACTAATTAACATCTATAAAAATGGCTATAGCTAGGATGGCTTTCACTGTGAGCAGTTTTTGCTTACTGCTATGGACAGTGACGCAGGGAGCTTAACAAATTTTGGTTTTTTACGTTTCCTCAGTTTTTTGTTAAGGCTGCTTTTGATTTACAACTATTATAGATGGTTTGCAGTGACTCTGGCTGAATTCATCTGTTTCTTACCAACTATGGATGCTATTATATTCACAACCTTTCAAGATCTTAGGGTATTTAAAAAAGTCTGTGGTCATGTATGGGCATTAATGAAAACAGCTAATCCCAATCCTAATTCTGATAACAACACTAATGATTCCTTGGTCAAAGAACTCACAGAGCAAGTCAGGTTATTGGTCCAAGTGGTTAAACAGATCCATGAAGGGAAACAGTTGGATGAGCATAACATCCTCCAATTGGAGATCACTGAGACAAACAAATAGGTACAGGTGCACGTTTAAATGCTAGAACAACTGAGGACAAGGCTACAGAGACAGAGACCACCAGTTCTGTTCTCTCAATCGTGGATCAGACAATTTTGCAGCCGGAAGGGGGGATTTTGCATGTAAAATCGTACAAAGCCTTCACCCCAAATGATCTGGAGGTCCTCAGAGGATGTTTTCCAAAATTTTACCTAAGCTCATTCAAAAGTATAAAGGAAATAGATGCTGAAAAAGCCTTTGACAAAATACAGCATCCATTCCTATTGAAAACACTGAAAAGTATAGGAATAGAAGGACCTTTCCTAAAAATAATAAACAGTATATACCTAAAACCATCAACAAACATCATATGCAATGGGGATAAATTAGAAGCCTTCCCAATAAGATCAGGAGTAAAACAAGGATGCCCATTATCACCTCTATTATTCAACATAGTACTAGAAACACTAGCAGTTGCAATTAGAGAAGAAAAAGAAATTGAAGGTATCAAAATAGGCAAGGAGGAGACTAAGCTATCACTCTTTGCAGATGATATGATGGTCTACTTAAAAAATCCTAGAGAATCAACTAAGAAGCTTGTAGAAATAATCAACAACTTTAGCAAAGTGGCAGGATACAAAATAAATGCATATAAATCATCAGCATTTCTATACATTTCCAACACACTAGAGCAGCAAGAAGTAGAAAGAGAAACACCATTTAAAATCACCCTAGACAATATAAAATACTTAGGAATCTACCAAAACAAACACAGCAATTATATGAAAACAACTACAAAACACTTTCCAAACAAATAAAACTGGATCTAAACAATTGGAAAGCCATTGACTGCTCATGGGTAGGTCGAGCTAACATAATAAAAAAGACAATTCTACCCAAATTAATTTACCTATTTAGCGCCATACCTATCAAGCTACCCAAAAACTTCTTTACTGAATTAGAAAAAACTAAAACAAATTTCATTTGGAATAACAAAAGATCAAGAATATCAAGGGAAATAATGAAAAAAAATGTGAAGGAAGGGGGCCTAGCAGTACCAGATATCAAACTATACTATAAAACAGCAGTCATCAAAACAATATGGTACTGGCTAAGAGACAGAGAGGAGGATCAATGGAATAGACTTGGGGTTAATGACATCAGCAAGACAGTGTATGATAAACCCAAAGAGCCCAACTTTTGGGACATGAATCCACTATTTGACAAAAACTGCTGGGAAATTTGGAAAACAATATGGGAGAGACTAGGTTTAGATCAACATCTCACACCCTACACCAAGATAAATTCAGAATGGGTGAACGACTTGAATATAAAGAGGGAAACTATAAACATGTTAAGTGAACACAGAATAGT
>NC_058130.1:421563090-421593417 GCF_016433145.1 Gracilinanus agilis
AATCTTTATAACAAAAAACTCTGACAGGGGTCTAATTACTCAAATATACAAGGAGTTAAAGCAATTGTATAAAAAAATCAAGCCATTCCCCAATTGATAAATGGGCAAGAGACATGAATAGGCAATTTTCAGGTAAAGAAATCAAAAGTATCAATAAGCACATGAGAAAGTGTTCCAAATCTCTAATAATTAGAGAAATGCAAATCAAAGCAACTCTGAGGTATCACCTCACACCTAGCAGATTGGCTAAAATGAAAGGGGAGAGTAATGAATGTTGGAGGGGATGTGGCAAAATTGGGACATTGATGCATTGCTGGTGGAGCTGTGAACTGATCCAACCATTCTGGCTGGCAATTTGGAATCATGCTCAAAGGGCTATAAAAGAATGCCTGCCCTTTGATCCAGCCATACCATTGCTGGGTTTGTACCCCAAAGAGATCATAGATAAACAGACTTGTACAAAAATATTTATAGCTGCGCTTTTTGTGGTGGCAACAAACTGGAAAAGGAGGGGATGTCCTTCAATTGGGGAATGGCTGAACAAACTGTGGTATATGCGGGTGATGGAATACTATTGTGCTAAAAGGAATAATAAACTGGAGGAGTTCCAGGCGAACTGGAGAGACCTCCGGGAACTGATGCAGAGCAAAAGAAGCAGAGCCAGAAGAACATTGTACACAGAGACTGACATACTGTGGTAAAATCGAATGTAATGGGCTTCTGTACCAGCAACAATGTAATGACCCAGGACAGCTCTGAGGGATTTATGGTAAAGAACGCTACCTACATTCAGAGGAAGAACTGCAGGAGAGGAAACATATAAGAAAAGCAACTGCTTGAACGCATGGGTCGGGGTGGACATGATTGGGGATGTGGACTCGAAACTACCACACCAATGCAACCACCAACAATTTGGAAATAGGTCTTGATCAAGGACACATGACAAAACCAGTGGAAATGTGTGTCGGCCATGGGTGGGGGTAGAGCGGGGGGTGAAGGGGAAAGTAGGAGCATGAATCATGTAACCATGTTAAAAATGATTATTAATAAATGTTAAAAAAAAAAAAGTATAAAGGAGATGAAGAGAGCTTTCACCCTCCTTAACCCTAGTTTCGCGGACTTAAAATTTTTATTGGGGGAGTTCTTTTCTTCTTCTGAAAAGGACAAATTCCTCCAAGAAACTAGGACCAACCCCAACTTGACAGCATAGCCCACCATGCACCAGGACCATGAGTTAACATCTTGTGCAAACATGAGATACCTTCTATAATGCCAGACTGATCTCCTTGAGGCTATGCATCTTCATGCAAGAGACCAAATTCATGGTTTAAATTTGAACAGTTAAAGCAGGGAAAAGATGAACATCCCAGCAACTTTCTCGATAAATTAATCAAGGCAGCTAAGACAGTCCTAGGCTTAAGAGACATCCAGTCACCCAAGACTGTGTAGACCATATTTGGTGGTAGTTTGTTAAGGGCGCACTCTTGCCTATTCAACAATACTTGAGGCAGAGCTGCCCTCAATGGGAAACTCTATCCCTTGAGGACATTCGTCAACATGCATCGTACATCCATGATTCTAGGGCCAAAGATCTAAAAGCTGCTGGACAGTCTGACTAAGATAAGGATGCAGCTACTGCAGACCTTAAAAAACAGCTCAAACAGGCCAAAAAAGATAAAGAGATCTAGGAGAATTTTGGATTTAAAGCATTATTGTTGTTTAGTTGTGTTTGACTAACAACCGTATGAACCAATGCTGTTCATGAAGTTTTCTTGGCAAAGTTTTTGAGATTGTTTGCCATTTCATTCTCCAATAGATTAAGGCAACAGTGCTGAGTGACTTACTTAGGGTTGTACAGCTAATCAAGTGTCTGAGGCCACATTGAACTCTGGTCTTCCTGCTTCCAGGCCTAGGGCTCTATACATTGTGTCACCAGCTGTTTTATGAACATATTCCATTTAAAAAGGTAAGGAAGAGGGGCAGCTGGGTAGTTCAGTGGATTGAGAGCCAGGCCTAGAGACAGGAGGTCCTAGGTTCAAATCTGATCTCAGACACTCCCCAGCTGTGTGACCCTGGTCAAGTCACTTGACCCCCATTGCCTACCTTTACCACTCTTCTGCCTTGGAGCCAATACACAGTATTGACTCCAAGGTGGAAGGTAAGGGTTAAAAAAAAAAAAAAGTAAGGAAGAGAGTAAAACATTTTGAAACATTTCTATCAAATATAATAAACAAAATTAAGTCTTAGTGCATAAATGAACATATTTCAGGTATCTAGGCAACTCATTTTAAAGGGATTCCTCATTCCCCAATGGTGCCACCTAGTTACTGTTTATGGTAAAGCCAGTGTCTTACACTAAGAACTGCTGGGACACAACTACAAGAATCAAATTAAGATTGTCAAATTTAAAAGAGCCCTGTTTCCAAAAAGGGAAATTTTTTTAAAACACTACCCAAAGCAGATATTATTAGGTTGCAAAAGAGATTTAATCAGAAACAATTACTAAGAAAATCCTCTTACTGATTCAACTGCATATTGCTTCCAAAGGTGCAGCGCTCCGTGGAAAGCATGAGCGAGGATCATAGAGCCATCTGGGCTAAATTGGCAGTCATAAAACCCCAACGTGTTCCCACCTACTTCACCTACTCGGACCTAGGCAACCAATAAAAGAAAAGAGCTTTAAGTAAATATTCCATATTTCACAATAAAAAAAGCAAATTACAACCAATTCATTATTTGCATTATATTTACTAAAAGGAAAAGTTGGCAGCTATAGCAATTCATTTTTAGGAATGTAAAAGTATAATTTATAAAATAATAACTGCACTAAACTAAATGAATATTTAATTCCACCCAGAAAACATTTATTACACAAATATAAAGTGCCTGAGCCAGAGTTAAGGATATAAAGAGAAAAATGAGACAATGCCTACCCTTAAGCAGTTTAAAAAGCAGTAGGGGAGATGAAACATACCTGTTCCAGCCATACTCCTGACTCTTCATCAGGAGCCCAGAGAATCATGGTTTTATCCATTGAGGCAGACAACAATCTCATTGGCTGCTGAAACACACCATCTTGGGAGTAAAAAATACATCATTGCTTCTAGAATATACTTGTTTTAATTAACATAAAGTCACATCAGACGATCTTTAAATTTAAACTCAGCCTGTGAACTGAGTCACTATAAAGGGTCATTTTGAAGCTTTATTAGCTCCAATAGCAGTATCATTCCATATACTAAAAAAACATATATTCTGTACTGAATAAATAGTATGCCTATTATTAAATATTACTATATTTCAAACACATGGAGAAGTTGTGGAAAATAAAATACAAATTCATTTAAAAGCATTAATGGATACTCATAGTACACCTAATGTGAGGTTAAAAGGGATCCTGATGGTTGAAAATGCTAGGAACTTGAAAATGCTAGGAACCATTCCACTACTAGAGTTTAATAGCTTTAATCACAAGTTTTTCTAACTTGTTTTATGCTTATACAAGTCTCATTAAAAAACTAATTTTCCAGAGATATTAATCTAATAATCTTGACTATATATTCCTTAAGATATTGGCAAGAATCACTTTATCTTTTCTTTGCTACTTTAACTGTCCTTCTATGACACCTTCATTCCACTAATCTTCCACTACAACCCTTTTCCCAGTCTCTGACCCTGGATTCTCTTCACTATCAACAGTCTCTGACCACATGATTATCTCAATAGATGCTGGAAAAGCCTTTGACAAAATACAACACCCATTCCTATTGAAAACACTAGAAAGTTTAGGAATAGAAGGGCCTTTCCTAAAAATAATAAATGGTCTTAGGCCATATCGGCACCGGATCCTGATCTTAACTCTACCTATTGTTTTAGGTTCTAGCAGTTTGCATTTTATGATGATTACCTCATAATGCTAATGTATTAAGCCACTGGGCTCTCCCCTTCCCCCCCATACTGCTGTAACCCCAATAAAGGTGACAAGAAGTCAGTTGGCAAAGAAGCTCTTGACCATTAGAGCTCTGAACCATCTAAGCTCTTAACCACCAGAGCTTACTTGCTGTATGTCTACCTTATCCCGAAACTTTCTATATCTGCGTGTCTTTATTCTCGCCTTATGTTCTCTCTCCACTAGTTTTTAACCCACTACCCATTTTCACTCAGTCCTTGGTTCCCCTTTCTAAGTGTCCAACCCACTATGAATCTTCATGGAGCTGCTGGACGGCTTCATTTAACATTGTACTGGAAACACTAGCAGTAGCAATTAGAGAAGAAAAAGAAAATGACGGGATTAAAATAGGCAATGAGGAGACGAAGCTATCACTCTTTGCAGATGATATAATGGTCTACTTAAAAAATCCTAGAGAATCAACTAAGAAGCTTGTAGAAATAATCAACAACTTTAGCAAAGTTGCAGGATACAAAATAAAGGCACATAAATCATCAGCATTTCTATATATTTCCAACACATCGCAGCAGGAAGAGTTAGAAAGAGAAATTCCATTTAAAATCACCCTAGACAATATAAAATACTTAGGAATCTATCTGCCAAGACAAACACAGGAATTATATGAACACAAATTCCACACAATTAAAACTAGATGGATTAAAACAATTGGAAAAGCATTGAGTGCTCATGGGTAGGACGAGCTAACATAATAAAAATGATCATCCTACCCAAATTAATTTACCTATTTAGTGCTATACCTATCAAACTACCAAAAACCTTTTTTACTGAATTAGAAAAAGCTATAACAAAGTTCATTTGGAAGAACAAAAGACCAAGAATATCAAGGAAAATAATGAAAAAAACCATGAAGGAAGGTAGCCTAGCAGT
Source organism: Gracilinanus agilis (assembly GCF_016433145.1). Taxonomy (NCBI): domain Eukaryota; kingdom Metazoa; phylum Chordata; class Mammalia; order Didelphimorphia; family Didelphidae; genus Gracilinanus; species Gracilinanus agilis. The sequence goes on from NC_058130.1 coordinate 421,567,928, forward strand.
ACCAGATATTAAACTATACTATAAAGCAGCAGTCATCTAAACAATATGGTACTGGCTAAGAGACAGAAGGGAGGATCAGTGGAATAGACTAGGGATAAGCGACCTCAACAAGACAGTCTACGATAAACCCAAAGAACCCAGCTTTTGAGACAAAAACCCACTATTTGACAAAAATTGCTGGGAAAATTGGAAAACAATATGAGAGAGATTGGGCCTAGATCAACATCTCACACCGTATACCAAGATAAACTCAGAATGGGTGAATGACTTGAATATAAAGAAGGAAACTATAGGTAAATTGGGTGAGCACAGAATAGTACACTGGTCAGATCTCTGGGAAAAGAAAGATTTTAAAACAAAGCAAGAGTTAGGAAAAAAAAATCACAAAATGTAAAATAAATAATTTTGACTACATTAAACTAAAAAGTTTTTGTACAGACAAAACCAATGCTACCAAAATTAGAAGGGAAACAACAAATTGGGAAAAAAATCTTTATAACAAAAAACTCAGATAAAGGTCTAATTACTCAAATATAAAGGAACTAAATCAATTCTACAAAAAAATCAAGCCATCTCCCAGACGATAAATGGACAAGGAATACGAATAGGCAATTTTCAAATAAAGAAATCAAAACTATCAATAAGCACATGAGAAAGTATTCTAAATCTCTAATAATTAGAGAAATGCAAATCAAAACAACTGAGGTATCACCTCACACCCAGCAGACTGGCTAAAATGACAATAACGAAGAATAATGAATGTTGCAGTGGATGTGGCAAAATTAGGACATTAATGCATTGCTGGTGGAGTTGTGAACTGATCCAACCATTCTGGATGGCAATTTGGAACTATGCCCAAAGGGCTTTAAAAGACTATCTGCCTTTTGAACCAGCCACAGCACTGCTCGGTTTATACCCCAAAGAGAAAATAAGGAAAAAGACTTGTACAAAAATATTTATAGCCACATTCTTTGTGGTTGCGAAAAATTGGAAAATGAGAAAATGTCCTTCGATTGGGGAATGGCTGAATAAAACATGGTATCAGTTGGTGATAGAATACTATTGTGCTCAAAGGAATAAAGAACTGGAGGAAATCCATGTGAACTGGAATGACCTCCAGAATTGATGCAGAGTGAAAGGGGCAGAACCAGGAGAACATTGTACACAGAGGCTGATACACTGTGGTACAATCGAACATAATGGACTTCTCTACTAGCAGCAATGCAAGAATCCAAAGCAAGACAGAAGGACTTATGAGACAGAAAACTAGTCACATTCCGAGGAAGAACTGTGGGAGGAAAAACACAGAGGAAAAACAACTGCTTGAACACATGGGCTGAAGGGGATATTATTGGGGATGAAGACACTAAAGGATAACTCTAGTCCAACTATCAATAATATGGAATTAGGTCTTAATCAATGATACATGTAAAACACAGTGGAATTATGCATCGGCTAAGGGGGGTTAGAGGGTTTGGGAAGAGGGAAAGAACATGAAACATGTAACTAGGGGAAAACATTCAAAATAAAAATAAAGATATAAAATAAAATAAAATAAAATAAAATATTCACAAAAAAAATAAAACATATATAGGTACAAGAAAAAAATAAATGAAAAATAAAAGAATTCTTTTATATATACCAAATATTTATAGATGCACTTTTTGTGATAGCAAAGAGTTTAAAACAATGTAAATGCCCATTAATTGGGGAATAGCTAAACAAATTGTGGTACATGAATGTCATGGATTATTGCCCTGTTATTTAAAAAAGGTAAATTGAAGCAAAGACAAGGCATACGAACTGATGCAAAGTGAAGTAAACAGAACCAAAAAAACAATATACACAATGACCACAACAGTGTAAATGAAAAGAACTACAGAAGAAAAGTGAATGCTGCAAAATTATAAAAAAAAGCATAACTAGAAAGAAGATATATAAGAAAATAATCCCACCATGTTCTTTTTCAAAGTTGGGAGAAACCATAGCAATGTAGAGAAAAACAAATTTTTTTAACTTATTTAGAAAATAATTTTTTTAATTCCCTTCATTTTGCCAGAATTCTACTATTTTCAATCCCATAAGAATCTGTTTCTATACTCATTCTTTCCTCCTTCTGTGTTTGCATTCATACATACATCTCTTCCCTAAAATAAAAAAGGTTTTTCACTTAAATTGGCTGCCCTTCAAATTAGGATATTGTACTGAACTATCTTCCACAAGGCATTATTACTTTTGCAAGTGATCCATAACCATTAATGCCAATGTACTGCAAACTACCCCAACGGGGACAGTGAGGTTTCAGATATCTTGATACAAATGAAAAAAGTAAGAAAAGAGGAAGGAAAGGAAAGATGATTACTGAGTGAACCTGATGATAAGGAGAAATCTTGCCTACTAAATAAACTAGACCTTTTGTTCCACTTAAAAAAAAAATACGACTATGAAATATAACACCAAACTTAGAAAATTAGCAAATATGACAAAATAATAGTCAATAATGGAGGAAAGGAAATGTGGAAAAATGGGCATAATAACAATACTGTTGGTAAAACTGTAGTCCAACCATTCTGGAAAGCAATTTGGAATTATGCAAAGAGAGTAACTAAAATATACACAGCCTTTACTCCAGAGATCCCAGTTCTAGGCATGTAACCCAATGAAATCAATTATAAAAAACAGGTTCCATATACCTAATAACATTTAAAGCAGCATTTTGTAATAGCAAAGAACTAGAAACAAAACAGGTGCTCATTGATTGGGAAATAGCTAAATAAAACTCCGAGACATGAACATAATGTAATATTACTCTGCTCTATGAAATGATGAATGATGACTACAGAGAAGTATGACACAAACTACTGAACTTATATGAACCCATGCAAAGTGATATAAAAAAAAAAAAAACCAGACTTGGTTGAGGCAGTAGGTTCTTTTACTGAAAATTTTTCTCCTGAATTTTTTGTTATAAAAGCTGGCTTTCTTCAAAGAGGAGGGACAAATTTGGAAACAAATATGATATGAAGATAAAAAGATAGCAATAAAACTTTTAATTTAAAAAAATCAATAACCCATGCTGGGTAAACTTGAATTATAGTTAATGGGCATCTAAAGCTTTTAGATTAAGTTTTTTTTAGATTTAAAGATTGAGCAGTCTCAATCATCCAGAAACTATTACTTGGAAAACTCTAATCCTACTTCTAGTTTGCCTCGGGAGTCTTTAAGTCTCTGGCACTAGTTTATACTAATTTCAACCTTTCCATTTTTGACAAATATCAACTAGTAATATACTGAAAGAAAGTGAGTGAATAGGAGAACCATTTGTTTGTCTGCTTTATAACTACAAAGAGAGAGTTGTTTTGAGGAAATTCAGAAGCACCAGTTTGTTCCAAGACCAAATGGAGTGTATTGGTTTTGTTCACATGTCAATGCAAGTCAGTACATTTAGCCTCGCATCCTAGTAAAGTTAATTATAAACTGAATTTCTCTCGTGCAAACTCTTCCTTCCTCCACTATAAAATTAAATCTGTGATCCCTAAAAAAAAAAAAAAAAAGGTAAAAAACTCTTCAAAAGAGTAAGCTGAACACTGGTGACCAGTTCCATGGCATGCCAGAAATTACAGGTTTATACAACCAAAAACTATAGCTCTCATTTGGTAGTTCACTTTTCCCCTCACTTGCAAAATCCCTCTAAGTTCTCCCTTCGTGGTCATCTCTAGCCATCCCAGATTACAGAAATTATTTGCACACTAAAAGATCCTTGAGTCCATACCCCTAGTTCCCAAAACTATGTTCTAGTTATCTTTTGGTATGACAGTTATACTGGGTAACAATGGACTACTATGAGATCATGTGGCCAACAGGTATGATTACTTAACATGAAAATATCCTATGTTGATTTCTAATTACATATAAAGAATTAATTTTCTCTTATAACCATTAGGTCAGTTTAATATTTGGCAAATCTCTATTTTTCTCTTTCCTACCTGTGCAAAATGAAGGCTGCCAATGAACAGCATTTACCCAGTTTTCATGACCAGCCAACACTGTCTCTAGGGTAACAGCATATGCTGCCTCAGCACCTATAACAAAAGATAATGAAATTATTTATTTACAAAATCAGAAACCAGAACATCCCAAAGGCACAGAGACCTCATAGCACATTTGACCTAATAATTTTATTTTACAAATGAGGAAACCAAGGTCTACCTTGTGACATAGTAAGCTACATAGCTAGGACTGGACTCTAGGTCTTGTGATACCTGAGCCAGGAAAAAAAAACACAAGACACCCGTACCCAAGCTCTTCTCCTAAGAAACACTAGAATGTTCAGAATCAACTGATGTGTGCAAAAAATGTCATGCTCAATAAAAATAATATATGATTTTTAAGTTAATTCAAAATATTCTAAATGTTTTGTCTTTATCCATCCAATCAGATTAATATCAGAGGAAAGTTCTAAAGTCATAATTTTAAGCTTACTATGCTAATTTGTTGTTGTTTATTCATGTTTCACTCTCTGTGACCCTGTGGACCATACTGTCCATGGCAAAGATGATGGAGTAGTTTTCCGTGTCCTTCTCCAGTTTACACACTAATACTAGTTTATTAATGAAATGTAAAAATGAATGTACCAAGTATTTCTTTAATCCTTGGGACATCTGCCATGTCAATGAAAACCTTGACAACTTTGCCCCACAGGTAGTAACTGGCTCAAGATCACAGGAACAGCAAGTAACTGAGACTATATACAAAACCCAAGCTTTAACATTGCATGTTCTTGTGGGAGTAGAAACACAGAAGAAAAAAAACTGCTTGATCGCATGGATCAATGGGGATATGATTAAGGATGCATTCTCTAAATGATCATCTTAGTGCAAATATCAATAATATGAAAATAGGTCTTGATCAATGATACATGTAAAACCCAGTGGAATTGCACATTGGCTACAGGAAGGGGATGGGAGGAGGGGAGAGAAAGAACATGAATCATGTAACCATGGAAAATTTTTCTTAATTAATCAATTAAATAAAAATTTTTTAAAAGTATTGCATGTTCTTTGTACTTTAAAAAAAGTTTGTATTTTAAAAAATTAAATCAAAAGAATTAAGGAAAAACCCTCAAAGAATATATATTTGTTTAATGTTAAGCAAAATAAATCTAAATTTAGGATATCTATAATATCCTCCCACGTTTATTTTAAAGCATGCTATGGACTAAAATAATCTCCATTATGAGTATGTAAGAACTCTGTATAAGGGGGCAGCTGGGTAGCTCAGTGGATTGAGAGCTAGGCCTAGAGATGGGAGGTCCTAGGTTCAAATCTGGCCTCAGACACTTCTCAGCTGTGTGACCCTGGGCAAGTCACTTAACCCCACATTGCCTAGCCCTTAACAGTCTTCTGCCTTGGAGCCAATACACAGTATTGACTCCAAGACATAAGGTAAGGGTTTAAAAATACATAAAAAGAAAAATTAAAAAAAGAACTCTGTATCAACAGTGAAGGTGAGATCAAGCATAACCTGGTAGAACAAAGGAAAAGTTACAAAACTACCAGAAATATAACCTAAAAGTGTTATCAAAAACAAAAATAAAAAAAGCTATGTTTGGATATTGTCAAAGCAGCATTATATATAATTTCCAAAAAACCTAAATGTTTAATGATAGGAGAATAGTTAAATAAATTGTGCTACATTAATGTAATGGAATATTATAATGGAATCAAGACCAATAAGCATGAGATATACAAAAAGAAACCTGAAAAAACCTTTATAAAATGATGCAAAGTGAAAAAAGCAGAACCAAAAGAACAGAATATACTCTATTATCATGTAAGGAAAGTAAATAAGAATGACAGGAGAAAGAAATCTGATGGGAACATGGAAGTGACAGTATTATATTTCAAGTATCAACTTTTATTTAAATGTAAATAATTAGGGGCAGCTAGGTGGCACAAGCACAGAGCCCAGGCTGGAGTCAGAAGACTCATCTTCCTGAATTCAAATCTAGCCTTTGGACACTGACTACTTGTATGACTCTAGAAGTCACTTAACCATGTTTGCCTCAGTTTCTTCACCTGTAAAATGAGCTGGAGAAGGAAATAGCAAAGCATTTTAATATCTTTGCCAAGAAAACCCCAAATGGGATCACAAAGAGTTGGGCACAACTGAAAATGTCTGAACACACAAATAATTGTTAAGTAAATGTAGCTGTTTGTATTGGCATTCAATAGTTTTTATTACAGCATAAAAGTATTAGAACTTCTCATCTAAAGAATCAAGAGTTTAAATACAATATTGTACATATTTAATCCTTTCACTACAGAATATCATTATAACGGAATGCTTATAAACATTAATTGCTAAACATACGTTTTCATAAAATTTATTCAAGTATTTACTAATATTAATACATATGCAATAGTATTTTCATGTTTTGTACCTAGAAAATGTAACTTTATAGAACATATCTGAATACTGTGATTATTTTGTCTATTACATATATGTAAATATGTATATAGAAGAAGTAGTGTGGGAAAATAGAAAGCTCTCTGGTTTTGGAAATGAGAAGCATTGGGTTCAAGCCCTGCCTTGACCCAAGTTGGCTGTGAGACCCTGGGCAAGTCACTTATTCTAGGCAATTCTCTAAGACTTTAAGTTGTAAGTGGCAACCTAAATAGTAAGGTGCACTGGCAGAGGGACCTTCCTCACCAAGGCTTTCCAGCATCAATGAAATCACAGACTACAAACTAAAAAAAAGTGTTATTCACAACATTATCTTAAAATTCTTTAAAAATTTGATTGTACCCCCAAATGTTTTCATTTTAGAACTATCAACTCATCAATGCTTAAAAGCTACTTTTATCAAATATTTTACATTGCAAAATTTTCTTTTGTAATATATTTACTGTTGGTCACAATTTTACTTTATATACTGTTATACATTTATTCAAATCAAGTCTATTTTCACCATTTGAAAATATTTTATACCATGAAATATTCCATTTTTAAGGAAAATTAATTTCAGATAACTCATGTTCATAAAATGAAAACTTCATAAATTCATTTTTGAATGAGAATCAATAATTCTAGAGAAAAAACTTTCAAATTAAATGAAAGTGCTAAATGAGATAAGAGCAAACCAAAGATTTCAATATTATAATATTTTTGTTACAACTCACTTTCATTTTTCAAAGTAAAAGTATTTTCCTTCAGCTTTATGTCACCATCATCATCTTGGATTTCTAAAGATGTTGATTTAACATACAACTTCCAGACTCGTATCAAACAGTCTTGTGAACAGCTTGCTAAATAAAGATCTTTTCCTAATGACAAAAAATGACAATATTATATTCTAAAAATTATTTAAAAGTCTCTCTCTTCCACAGTAATTCTTCATTTAACATTTCTAAGATTTTTGCTTATATACTATTTTATACATTTGTTTATAAGCTGTTTTATACATGTTTCTATACTGTTTTCTTTTCCCAAAATTACACTTAGGATGTTTTCAAAAGCCTCCCCAACAAATACAATGATACAAAATATAGGTACAATGCTTTATTCTTACATACAATCTACTATAGTAAGGATGCATAAAATAACAGAAAATTGTTCACCTAAAGGTGCAAAATAGAACTTTAAAATCTTGTGAAGACAAAAAATTTTTACAGAGACATTTCTCCAAAAGTTGCTTTCTTAAAGAATGCTAAGTTGCGTAAGTTTTCTAAGTCCTATCAAATTGCTTTATCTTATGCTACCCTTACTGAAAAACAAAAGAAAAGATGATAATAATAATGGCCAGCATTGTTTTTCTGATGAGAATTAAAGGGGAATGGGGGATATAACAGCGAAATATAAAAAGGAAATGGTATATTTCTTTCCTAGGACCTTAGAAAGAAACATAACATATGCTTGCTACTATGATGTAATATTTTGACAAATTTTATACTAACCGAAGGCTGCCCATTCTACTCCTCTTATCCAATCCTCATGTCCAGAGAGCAAAAGCATTTTGTGAAACTAAACAAGACAAGATTTTGTTAGATTTTCAACCTATATTAAGAACCTAATATAGCCTCAAAAGTTCACCCTCGAAGTCATCTTATTTGGAGGGAGTATCAATTCTGCAGAGGGCATCGTAACTAGATACATACCATTTAAATTCTCAATTAAATTGAGAATCAAAAGTCATAATATGTAATACTTGATGTCAATATAGGTGACATAGAGAAGATAATTTAACTTTTCAGGACCTCAATTTCCTTTAAAGGAAAGAATTATACTTTCATGATACAAAATTATATTAGAAAAAGGTAAAAATATAGGTATGTATATGAGTGTACGTATATATAGTTATAGTAATAACAATATGATCATATAGATAACATTATAACTGTCTCTAAGACAAGACAACAAAAGAAAGAAAGCAGGCCACATTTCCAAGAGCAAGAGTGAAAACAATTAATTACCTGATCATTCTGCTGTACATACAAATGAATTTTGCAGTCGTCACCCCCACAAGCTAGAACTGGTACTAAAAAACAAGGCCAGAAAGTTTTTTAATTACAAAACTGTCAATTCAATTTGACTGAATAAGTATTTATTAATTATCTTTTATGTACAAGGTACTGGCCTAGACTCTGGAGATCCAAAGACAAAAAGAAAAATAATCACCAGCCTCAGGGAGCTTAAATTCTAATAGTAAAATGTTTTATGCTAAAATATAGAGAGGATCTTATCATAGAAGACAAAGCTCAATATTATTTAACTATTTTTTGTTACTACATTCACAGACTTTTCATATTTCAGCATTACATTTCTTTTAGCTCCATGATGTCCAGGGTTCAAAGAACAGTAACAGGTTTAGTACTTGGTCTATGCTTTGTATCTTCATTTTCATTACTTCTCCTATCCATCCTCCTCCAAGCAATTGGGGACAACCCTATTACTTCTCATTGACTACTACTACTGAAAATACTAATGAGCACCTCTCAGTCTCTCATTCAAAACCTTATCATTGTAGTAGCCTATACCTATATCGAAACTATGATATGTTTCTCCTCAGTTCAGACTTAGAGAAGGGGTGGGGAGAAAAGCAATAAAGAGAAGAAAGGAAAGAGGAAAGAAACATCAATTAGATAACATAGAATAATTTTGTGATGAAATTATAAATCTTCAAAGACCACATTATTCAACATAAATAGAATAATTGAATAGCAGAAATGACAGCCACCAAAGAAAAGTTTTTCCAGGCAAGTTTGAATGCTCCTCTGGTTCCAAGAATAACTGTATCAGATAGGCAAGTATATAATGAGTACTGAAGATAACCTGGATAGAGGATTAAAAACAAGTTCTTTAAGGAGGGAAGAAAGAACTGGGGATGGAAAGAAATGATATGCCAATACTATATGAGTAGATGTGAAGCTAACTATCCTACTTTCTTCTTTTTTTTAATACCTTTTTATTCACTTCTTGTTTTTATATCACCTTCATTTTATTCTGTATCCTCTCTCCCCCTCTTCCAGAGGCATTCCTTATAACAATTTATCTTATTAAAAAATAGAAAAAGGAAAAAAAAAGAACAGATACCACACTTGATCTTAGCCAAAAAATTGAGAAGTGATAAGAGAAAAAATTATTTGTAAAATTGTCCAAAACACCAAAAAAAGTCTGACATCATATGCAATGATCCACAACCATGGATACCTTCTTCCACCTCTTGCAACAGAATGGAAGGAAATATCTTCCAATAGCTTTTATTTGGTGAGGGGGGGGAGGGTCAAACTTATATAGCACACACACACACACACGCACACACGCACGCACGCACGCACACATAAAATTTTAAAGCATTCGTTTTTGTTGTTTTGTGATTTTTTTTTTTTTTATTTAAAATGTTAGTCATTAGATATATTACTTTCCTGGCTCTGTTTCCTTCGTTTTGCATCAATTCCTACAAATCCTTCCTTGCTTTTCTGAATTTATCATCTTTGGCTAGTCATCCTTAACTAAAGATTATGCTCCTCTCCAAAGGTCAAGCCAACTGGATGGCTCAGTGAATTGAGAGCCAGGCCTAGATACAAGAGGTCTTAGGTTCAAATGTGACCTCAGACACTTCCTAACTGTATGACCCTGGGCAAGTCACTTAACCCTCACTGCCTAGCCCTCACCACTCTTCTGCGTTGGAACCAATACATAGTACTGATTCTAAAGGTAAGGGTTTTAAAAAAAAAAAGGTCAAGTATAAGGAGTTATGAGAGATGTAAGGATAAAAAGGTACTATTTCTGTCCTCAAAAAATGTATTTTGGGGGAATAGAAAATATTATACATAAAGAAACAAGTAAACAATATAATTAAGCCTAAAAGACTAAAAAAATAAAACTGAGGGAGACCTGAGAAAATTGGGGACAGGCAGAGGGATCCCAAATCACTAAATTAGAGCTGGAAGAAACCTAAGAGTCCAGGGTCCTTCATTTTACAGATAAGGAAATCAAGGAATACGACAATTAAGTTACTTGCCCAAGGACACATAGGTTATAAGCACAGGAGGAAGAATTTGCAAGTCCTCTGACTCCAGAACCAGTATTCTTTTTGCTTTGCCATATTAGGATTTCAAAGCAAAGGGATTCCCTTTTGAAGAAAATGAAACTCCCCTCTACCAAATCTTTTCCACAGATTAGAAAGAGGATGTTTCAGAGGAAAACAACTAAAGGCTACGCCCCTTAACCATAAAAGAGAGAAAAAGCTGAGCCAAGAAACCAGAAACCACTTTTCACTTGTCTTATTTCTCCTCACCATTCTCCTCAATATAACCTACTGATAAATTAGGGGAAAAAAACATAGTTCCAGTTCCCTCTGCAAAAATAAACAGAAGAAAACCAGAAAGTTGTCCTGTACAAAGGAACTAAAAGCAACTTGGAGTCAGTGCCAGGGACTCTCCATCAAGCCTGTACTTGAAAGATCTGGGACCTCTAAAGACAGTAGAGACAGATATACCAATGTGAGTATTTAAAGTGGTCCCATGACCCCTAACGAGAGAACATTCAGGAATGGGGCACTAGAAGAGGGTTGTTTTAGGACAAAAGGGAAGTTTGTACCTAGAAACAGAAAAGCCCGAAGGTATCCACATGTACCTGGGATATGGGGTATCCTGGAGTTAAACGGAATATTGTAAAGGATGAAGGATTCAAAATGGCAGAAGGTAGGGGAAAGGAGATTAGAGAGAAAATAAATCATCAACAGGAAGGATTTATTACCTAAATAAAAATAGCCCAGGTCCTAAAGCATCACTACTGGGCTTTTTAATCACTGTCCAATTCTTTGGGTTCAGGAGATTTAAAATACATGGATACATAATTTACATAATATATTTGATTTTTGCTACTTTTTAGCTCTGTGTATAAATTAATTTTCAAGCCTACAAATATTTTTACCAGTTTACAAAATTCTTATTAGTTCCACTCAAATTTAATAACACTTCTCCTATCACCTACCACTGTTCACTACCTTACTGATTGTTTTATCAACGAAAGATGAGAACCCAAGAACATCTTGTTAACCCAATCTAAACTCTTAGAACAGTCACATAAATTACAAATTTCATCAAAGTCAAAAAGAAGAGGCAGAGATTATTTCAGGCTCAGGATTTAGTGCAAGGATATGAGATTGAGTGTGAATGTGAGTATGTGTAATATATATATTTCCTAAGGCTTTGAGACATTTCAGACTTTTTGTAGCTACAATGGATAAAGGCTCATTTCTCTTTTATATATGACCATCAGGATACTCACCAATACTATAAGGCAAAAAGGATAAACAGACATCCAAAATAAACCCGCTTCCAAACTTCAAGGTCTGAAGGCATTTTGCTAGGAAATAACAAAAGTATGAGCAATAATTATAACAACTTGCATTTATTTACAGCAGCTCTTAAGAATGATGAGGTATTCCCCAGGGATGAAAGCCCTAGGCTTTAGCAGGATGATGGGAGAAGATACTCCAAAATTGGTAAACACTGAGAGTCAGCATGGGGTCTGAGGTAGTATGGTATATATATATATATATATATATAAATTTTTTTTTAAACCTTACCATCTGTCTTGGAGCCAATATTGTATTGGCTCCAAGGCAGAAGAATGGTAAGGGTAGGCAATGGGGGTCAAGTGACTTGCCCAGGGTCACACAGCTGGGAAGTGTCTGAGGCCAGAATTGAACCTAGGACCTCCCGTCTCTCTAGGCCTGGCTCTCAATCCACTGAGCTACCCAGCTGCCCCCAATACAGTATATTTTTAAAAAGCATTGGACTTTGAGTTAAGAAAAATATGAGCCTGAAACCTGTCCATCATTATCTTTGTGAGCTTATGACAATCACAATAGAGACAACTGACAACCTTCTTCTGATTGCTAACATTAAGCAAGGCACAAAACAGAAAGATATAGGAATGTCAAACCACCGTCATATATATTTTCCAAATTAAAGAAGAATTTTCCACAGATGAGATCTTTTAGATGGTCCCCTCTTTTGGATGTTATTTTGCCAATTGCATCAACACCCTATAAAACCTCCTAAAAGAGATTCATAATGATTCAAAAACTTCAACCAGATTACCAACAGAAAAAATCAAATGGATGAAAAATAGACTGTAACATACAGATAGATGTACAATCCATAAAGCCAATCAATTCATTACTTCCTCAATTGCATAATAGGGATATTATTATTTTTGCTATTTGACTCAGTAGATTATTATGAGAATTATATCATGCATGTACTTTCTAAAACCATAAAATGTTATTTAAATGTGACTCATTAATATTATCATTAATAATAACAGCTGAATCAGAGTGGGCTAGACTGTTTTCAGGAAATTCCAAAGCTTTGTTAATGACCCCATCCCTCCCATGAATGTTTAATATTAATAGTCTACCAGAGTTGCTATATAGCAGTAAGACATGAAATACAACTGCCTCTAAAGAATTAAAAATGAGTATCACAGTGTGCAATGGAGAGGCATATAGTGGATGCGAACACATTGAAACAAGCAATGAGAAAGTTTTAAGAATTTTTTTCAAGGAAAAGATTATGTATGCAGGTAAGTTCTGAGAAAGAATATACATTTAAGATGTTATCAAAGAATTTTATGATAGGAAGAGATGGGCTAGACACATGGCAAAAACAAAGAATGACAGTGAAAAAAGCAGGAGAACATTATACACAGAGACTGATACACTGTGGTAAAATCGAACATAATGGACTTCTCTATGAGCGCTAACACCAATAAACTCCATAATAGATGTCTACGCTACATCTTGAACATCAGATGGCCTGAAAAGATCTCCAATGCTAGTTGTACTTATGGGGAAAAGGCTGCAGAAAAATGATGGATTAGGAAAATATCAAACTGTAAGGTAAATTAACTTCCCTTTTTATCTCTTTAATAATTATATAAGTCAAATAAAATAAATTGCTTTTAATAATGGCAACATTTAGTTTTGCTTTTCTGCTGTGGTTTTTTTTTAATAATTTTTACAATACATGACACATGACTTCCATAATCAATTGAATTCAATAAACATTTATTAAGTACCTATTAGAGCTTCATTAGATGCTGAAGACAGAAACACAAAACAGTCCCTGCCCTCAAGAAATACACCTATGTTCAAAATATATGTACACAAAATACAACTAAATATAATGAAAATATAATGAAAAGTAATCTGAGGAAGGGAAAGCACTAACAAAAAGGCTGAGCCTCAAAGGACAAGAAGAATTCTGAGCCGTTTAATTGAAGAGCATGTGCATTCTAAGGCCTGGAGGATGGCCTGTGGAAAGATCCAGGACTTCAGATGGACCACTGAGTTTTAGTTATCTATTATGATTTTTTTGTCTTTCAAATGAGAAAGCTTATGATAATATCAGATCTAAAATCCAGAAAGAACTCCTGACTTCTAGTCCAAAACTCCTTCCACAAGTCTTCCCATTATATTAGTACTCTACATATTCAACAGCTACAGTTTCCAAATAAATCTAATTATGAAATTCCAAAGAAATGTCAAAGGATTTCTTTTAGATAGATCTATGGAAACTGTAAGAAAATTCAAAAGAAATATTCGAATCCTATATAAAATATGGTTAAAACTGCCAGAGCTATAGAAAATATTGCTATTGACTGCTTCCTCTTATCTTTCATTTAATAATCAATTATTCTCCAAATAAAATAGCACTACTTACCTTCTGAGCCCTCCTTGGACCATACTCGGACTGTAGAATCAGAAGCTGCAGAAACTATTAGTGGATTTAATTCTATACCTGATGCACTCTTCTGGTAAATAGCACTGATAGCACAAATGGCACCTTCATGGCCTTTGAAGTGAGTTATTTTTATGAGCTACAACAATAAGAAAAAGCAATTAAGTACCTTCTCTATACCAGCACTATCCTGGGAGTCAAGGGAACAAAGGCAAGTTCTCTCTGAAAACCTTATAGTCTATTCAGGGAAAACATGTAAATAAATAAATAAATGCAGCATGGTCTGGATAACTCATTTAACCCTTGTTTCCATCTGTAAAATAAGCTGAAGAAAGAAATCATAAACCACTCCAGTATCTTTGCCAAGAAAATCTCAAACAGAGTCATAAAGAGCGGGACACAACTGATAATGACTGAACAAAAAATATATGCAGATGTATAAACTGCAAACAATAAGTCACAAGGCATGGGGGCTGAAAGTGAGGGAGTAAGATGTTCCCCATACAAGAAGTGGCACTTGAGCTATTTGTGAATGAAAGTCAGAGACTCAAGAGGGAGAGATAAGGAAGGAGAACACTATGGACTTGGGGAGTCCAGAGTGCCTCTGCCAAGGAGTCATGGTATATCTTGTGTAGAGAATAGCAGGAGCCAATTTGGCCAGCCTACAGGGAGTATAAAGACGAGTAATGTGTGGTAAGTTTGGAAGGTCAGGCTGGAGCCAGACTGTGGAGGACTTTAAATGCAGACTACAGTAATTTCTATTTTATTCAAGAAAGGAGCTTCCTGATAAGGGTAGTGACAGGTTAGACCTCTGTGCTTTGAGGACATCAATTTGGAAGGTGTGTAGAGAACAGATGAGAGAAGGGAGACTGAGGGCAGGGAAGCTAATTCAATCTAACAGGTCTAGGTCAGAATCCAAATAGTAGCCTTTTAGGTGGAGGAAAGAGAAGAGATGTGAGGGATGTTGTGATGGTTAAAGCAATAAGACTTGAGAACTGACTTTATGTGAAGAGACTAATGCCACAGCCTAATAGGTCTTTTCCCCCTTCATTCTCTCTTTTATCCATTAATCTTTATGGTAAATGCTGCCAGAACTTTTTTTTTTAAGTATATTTATTTAATTAATTTATTTATGATTTCCTCCCCCATGGTTACATGATTCATGTTCTTTCCCTCCACTCTTCCCCACCACCCTCCAATAGCCAACGAGCAATTCCACTGGGTTTTATGTGTATCATTGATCAAGACCTATTTCCATATTATTAATATTTGCACTGGGGTGATCGTTTAGAGTCTACATCCCCAATCATATCCCCATCGACCCACGTGATCAAGGAAATGTTTTTCTTCTGTGTTTCCACTCCCACAGTTCTTTCTCTGGATGTGGATAGCATTCTTTCTCATAAGTCCCTCAGAATAGTCCTGGATCATTGCATTGCTGTTAATAGAGAAGTCCATTAAGTTTGACTGTGCCACAGTATATCCATCTCAGTGTACAATGTTCTCCTGGTTCTGCTCCCTTCACTCAGCATCACTTCCTGGAGGTCTTTCCAGTTCACATGGAATTCCTCCAGTTCATCATTCCTTTTAGCACAATAGTATTCCATCACCAACAGATACCACAATTTGTTCAGCCATTCTCCAATCAAAGGGCATCCCCTCATTTTCCAATTTTTTGCCACCACAAAGAGCACAACTGCCAAAACTTTCTATAGATCTGGTCATGTCACTATGTCCTGAAAAATCTTTAGGATCTTCCTACTGTCTCCCATTTTCAAATAACAATTCCACTGTCTCACATTCAAGGCCCTCCACAACATGAAATTACTCTACCTTTCCAATTTTTATCTCTTGTTGCTCCTCTCCACAAGCTCCAGCCAAACTGGACTGTTTTCTTTCTCTGAACCCACTCTGCTCTCACGTCTCTGCTCACCCTAATCAATTGAGACACAATATAAAGTGCTTTGTGAACATCTAAGCACTTTACTGTTATCTTTTACTATTATTATATCTGGACTATCCTTTTACACCTCTTCACTACTGATTTCCTACTCATTTTTTAGGTCCCACTCAAATGCCACCTCCTCCACAGTTTCTGTAATCCCTTAGTCAGCAATGGCCTTCCCCACCCCAGACTTCATATAGTTCTTTGTTTTGCATCTCTGCTATATATAGATCCTAAAATATGGTGTTTTATAGGTCTTAGCATTTGTGTTTTACAATCTCCAAGACTGTAAAGGCCAAGAGATCAGGAACTATCTATTGTAATTAAACTTTCTATCTCTCTCAATGCTCTGTAAATAACAGTATCAAATAAATTACACTGTTGTATGAATAAAGGAATTTTGCTCCTCTTCCACTCCTATACCCCAAACAAAACAAGTAGGAGGATCAAAGGATATAAATAAAGAGAAAGTGCTGGAAATGGCAGCAAGATCAGTCAGGGCTTGGTCTGGTCTTCTGACCTTATCTGAGATATAAATCCTTTCTAATCAGCCCACACTTGCCTCCTCAATTAGCCATGCCTCAGAGCCTAGTCACTCTGGACATTGGCATCCTTGACAAGAGGAGAAAACAAGGAATAATGTTTGTATGTGTGAAATCCCTTTCCCCCTTTTATGATTATAATACACTATTAGCCTTAATTTTAATAACATAATCATTAGTCTTGAATTAATAGTCAAATAATATAGTTTGCTTTATAAGAATTATAATCATTATACATGTAAAACCCAGTGGAATTGCTCATTGGCTACAGGAGAGGAGAGGGAAGGGGAAAGAAAGAACATAAATCATGTAACCAAGGGAAAATATTCTTAATTAATTAATTAATTGAAATTTAAAAGTTATTATAATCATTAGCTAAGAAAAATACAGTTTAGGGTAGTATCAAATCTTGTTTACAAGCATTTTGACCTTAAGCCTATAACCCAGGAATTTCTACTAAGCCCACCACACCCTGCTCCTGGGTACAAATGACTACCAAAGGGAGGTGTTAGGGCTACTCTTGGGGGCAAATGACAACCATCTAACTGCTGACTCCTAGTATTAAATCATAATTATCAGCAGAAAACAATGAGACCCTAACCCTTATTGCAGAGGTCTTGGAAAGGCCAGAAGCATAAAGTTACCATTCATAGTGATTATTTTTGTACTTTCATGCTTTATCAGAACTTACACCATTAATTAAGAACTGCCCATATGCTATTTTCATTGTATTTTCTGTCACCCTGTCATCAGATTTCTCTGCCTAAAAAAGGCTATCTCCTAAGGCTCAGGGTCTCTAGTTCTGATCTTGACCAGAGTCCAGCTTTATTGTGAAATTGGTCTCCTCTCAATAAATCTATTTAGCTTGGAGTTATATACTGATGTAATAAATTTTTGCCACATATTACAGTGTGAAAATCCCTTATGGCCCTTTCTACTTTGTCTTGATAAATACAAAGGGAGATTGACTTTTTCATGACAAAGTGGATTTTGAGAAGCATTCTGAAATACCCAGTCATTTAGAAAAATTTCTGCAATCACATGAAAATAAGGTACAAGATTAGGATGAAGAAAGATATGAGGTCAATGAAAATTATAAAATGCAGTGTCTAGCACATGAGAACCAAGAACTTCATAGGGGGAAAATTTTTAAAACAATAGTAACAGGGGCAGCTGGGTAGCTCAGTGGAGTGAGAGTCAGGCCTAGAGACAGGAGGTCCTAGGTTCAAACCCAGCCTCAGCCACTTCCCAGCTGTGTGACCCTGGGCAAGTCACTTGACCCCCATTGCCCACCCTTACCAATCTTCCACCTATGAGACAATACACCGAAGTACAAGGGTTTAAAAAAAAACAATAGTAACAAGAAGAAATAAAAACCATGAATGAAAATGGCCAGCAGGAACAGAATGATTATTTTTAAATAACTATACAAGACACTAAGGGAAGCAGCATGGTATAGTTAAAAAGAAATTGGCCTTAAGAATCTTGAGACTTGAATTTAACTCTAATAAGCATGTATGTTCTTGGACAAGTCATTTAACCATTAAGACTATAAGGTGAACTAGTAAAAAAGAAATTCCTCACTGGGAGCTTCCTACACTGATAAAATCATAGATCAGAAAAAATAAATAAAGAGAGACTCAAAAATATGTTTATTTACCTGGTTTTTCTGTATCTCCCAAAGAATCATCTGATTATCTGATCCTCCAGAAATCAATTCAGTTGCAGGAGCTGAATAAATTGCAATTGGATGAATTCTATTATTTCCTACATAATCTCTCAATGATTTAATGTTAAATTCAGTATTATAGTACCCTATAGCTAGAGAATTATTCAAAGTGAGAAATTCAAGGCCTATACAACACTATTCTACCACTAATGCTTTGCTGTGAGCTATAATCACATCTCTGTCTGTAATCTCACTAATAATGTCAGTTATAATAAATAAAATCCAGTCCTCTTCTTGTGTACTTCTTGTTCATATTCTTCCTATAAATTTTCCATAGATGGGAAAGGTCCTCCATAATGCTGTGGACCTTCCTCTAAATTTCTTGACATTCCATAAGCACCCATTGAGGCACTGTCATCATTCTCATTAGCAGCCCACCTCCTCCTTCTTCCCTTATACATATGCACATTCATATAACAGATATATAACTTATAAAATAGTTTAAAATTCTGGCATACTTTTGCATTTAAATTTTGAGCAGGTAGGTGGTGCAGTGGATAGAACACAAAGCTGGGTATCAGGAAGGCCAAGAATACCCAAAGGGGGTCACAAAATAGTCAGACACCACTGAACTGACTCAACAAACACAATGTACTTGGGAGGCAGTTTAGTATGCTGGAAAGAATTCTGCCCTTGAAATCCAAAAGATCTGAATTGAGGTTGCTGAGTAACCATGAACAAATCACATCCTTTCAGTGTCCTCAGGCTAATTCTAAGACTAGGGAGTTTCCATATCAAAAATTCCCCCTTATCAATAAAATCCTAGGTCTGAACCAAAAAAAAAAAAAATTGTGGACTTAAAATGTCACTAAGATAAATATAGCAAAACCACATTAATTCAGCCTGAATTCTAACTATATTCAAATTATAATGTATTTGAATTCCAGTACTGTATTATAAAATCTCCAGAGACCATGATAACTAACAATGAATAGGGGCAATTTAGAACCCCAATTATAAAATGATAACTGATATGCTAATTATAAAAGAAAATCAAACTTTCATTGCTAAAAGAGATCTTACTGATTATCTAGAATAAGTCTCTCATTCTGTAAAATAAGAAATTAGGATTGAGAAGTTATAGTGCTTGCTTAGGATCACATAGGTACTTAGTGGCAGAGTCAGAAATACACCTTCAGCTTTTTTATTTACAAACTCTAGGTCTTAACACAAAATATTGCTCAACAGCTATTTGTTAGTGATCATGATAATGGGCTTTCTGTGCTCCAATCAATTCCATCTCATTTCTTTTCAGAGATTCCCTAAGAATCTCTTTGTCAGCTTAGCTTTAGTTTAACCTAAAGGTACCTGAAAGAAAAATTCTTGACATTTCCCTGGGTCTCAATTTCCTAATATGTAAAACAAGAGAATTGGGCTAGATGACCACTAAGGTTCTTTTCAGCTCCAGGTCTATGATCATATAATGTTATTTTATTCTTTAATTAAGACTGCAATTAAGACTTTTCATAAACTAAACTATTCTCTCTATAATATCTCCAAACTACTGTAGGTTTACTATATATTTGGGTTTTTTGTCTGCAAAAATTTGGTCTTTTCACAGCATGTATTCACACCAGACTAAAAATAAATCTGGAGCACAATTAACAATCAGTTTTGTCTTATCAAGAAAAAAAACTAAAAAACACTTAATAGTCAGGGGCAACTGAGTGGATTGAGAGTCAGGTCCAGAGACAGAAGGTCCTGGGTTCAAATCTGACCTGAGACACTTGGGTCCTCAGACACTTCAGACACATGATCCCAGTGGAAAAGTCTTTATCACTTTTTCTATCTTGGAACCATTACATAGTACTGATTCTAAGACAAAAAGTAAGGGTTTAAACATTTTAATTAAATTAGAAAATACTTACAATCATCCTCTTTTTTAATCCATTGTATGCAATTAACTCGACCACTGTGCCCATTTAGAGTATCTATAACGACTCCTTTCTATAAGGAAGGAAACAGTTGCATCAGTAATTTATAGTTCAAAGTTAGATCTAAACAAAATCAGGACTTTTCCCAATAACATAAGAAACAGCCACCTAATCTATAAAGCTGAATAATTTCATGTAGAAACTAAACCTAAAGAATTTACACACGAATCACAATTCAATCTAAAATAACCCATTATCAAATTTCATGAGGGCCAATCCTGTGAAGCTATTTTATGACTGATTATCTCAAAGACTAGCTTGGATCACCGTATACTATTTTTACAACCAAACTGACAATCAGGTGATACAGACAAAAATTAGAATTTTCCCAGGTTCCACAAACATGGCACCAGCTACCAGGCTGTCTGGTATAATATAGTATGGTACAGAAGAAAAGTATTAGATTTATAGTCAAAAGATGTGAGTTCTAATGAAGATCTGGCACTTATTATGAATTATGTGAGTTCTAATGAAGATCTGTCCTTAAAGACAGAATGTAATTTTTTATCTTGGTATATCCCCAATGATTTAATAAGATGACTGAGTAATCACTGAGGTTAGGAAGACTTGAGCCTTGCCTCTGATACACACTGACTTAATGATCAGAGGCAAGATGTTTCACCATACACAGCAATAATTAATTGGACCCTGTAGCATATATTTGATAAGGTCAAATACACCAACACTGATGTAAGGAAAAATCTGGACTTTAACCCAAACTGTTGTGAAACAAAGAAATTAAAGAAAAATGGAAAGGACCCATATGTACAGCAATATTCACAGTAGTTCTTTTTGTTATAGCAAAGAACATGAAACTAAGGAGGTTATAGCAAAGAACAGGAAACTTAGAGAATGGCTAAATAAATTACAGTAAATGAATATAACAGAATTCTATAAGAAATGATGACAAGAATGCTTTCTGGGACACCTGTGAAAGCTTATATGAATTGATACAGCTTTAGTGGCATGTTGTTATTCGGTGATGTCTGGCTCTTCTTAACCATACATGGGGTTTTCTTGGCAAAGATACTGGAATGGTTTGCCATTTCCTTTTCCAATGGATTATGGTTAAGTAATTTGCACAAGGTCACATAGCTAGTAAGTGTCTGAGGCTACCCTTGAACTCAGATCTTCCTGACTCCAGGTCCAAAGCTCTATCCACTGAGCAACCTTGCTGCTGCTTTAGTGGCATATTATTATTCATATGTTCTACTCAAGTCATACTCTCAACTGCTCCCATTTGCCAACATGACAATGCCAAAAATCCTGTCTAAAAACAGGCAATCAGGAAACAATGCCAAATCATTCTCTTTTGAAAGTTTCAACCATTAACTGAGCAAATATTTATTATCTACCTTATAAATTATGCCATATTAGGTAATATGGGGAGAATATAAAGAGTTATAAGCTATAGTCACTGACTTCTATTCACTTAAAATCTAAGACTAATACATAAGAACAGTTAGAGAAAATGCAAAGTAGCATATACTTTAAAGTATTAAATTCTATAATGTGTAAATAGAAAAAAAATGAAATTAGAATAATCAGAACAACATGTATACAATCAGAACAGTATTATAAAAGTTTATGAATTCTGACCAATGCAATGCCAAATTATGAAAATGAAGCATAATAAACACTCTGCTAAGAGAGGCAAGTCTCAAGATGCATAATGAGACATACATTTTCAGGTGTGGACAATATGGAAATTTATTTTGCTTGACTATACATATTTGTTACAAGGGTTTTATTTCCTACCCCCCAACTAAGTGAGGATAAGAGGATGTAAGGTGAGAAAGATAGCATTTGTTAATTAAACCATTTCTATGCCTATTCCTCGGAGATCAAAGAGCGGCTATATGCACAAAAATACTTAAAGTCAATATTTTTTGTTGTAACAAAGAACTGGAAACAAAAGGAGTACCCATCAATTGAAAAAAAAATGAACAAAATATGATATATGAATGGAATGGCATATTAGTACTCATAAGAATGAAATGGACAGATGCATAGCAACTTGGGATAATCTGTATGAACTGATGCATAATGAAGTGGACCAAACCAGGAGAACAACTGCTATGTTGACTACAACAACTTTGAAAGACTTAAGAACTGTAACCAATACAATGACAAATTGTGACTCCAGAAGATGGGCTATTAGTACAGAATGAAGTATACATTTTCAGAAATAACTAGTAAAACTCAAATTTTTTTTTTTCTGTTTGACTATAGCTTCTTGTCAAAAGGGAAGGAGGGCATTTATTGGGGAAGAGGTAAGTGTTTTGGGAAAGGAGGGCAAGTAGTGCTAGTGCTTTCAAAAAAAGATGAAATACTGTGGTACAATCGAACATAATGGACTTGTCTACTAGCAGCAATGTAAGGATCCAGAGCAAGGCTGAGGGACTTATGAGAAAGAAAACTAGCCACATTCAGAGGAAGAACTGTGGGAGAAGAAACACAGAAGAAAAACTGCTTGAACACATGGGCTAATGGGGATATTATTGGGGATGTAGACACTAAACAATAACTCTAGTCCAACTATCAATAATATGATATTAGGTCTTAATCAATGATACATGTAAAACCCCTTTGAGGAGTTTATCCCGCATTCTTAACAATCAACTATCACTTATTGCTGATAACTCTTAAATTTATATTCCATCTTTCATATCAGAATTACTTCAAAAGTTTCCTAATTGGTCTCCCTAATTCCATCCTCTTCTCCCTTACGGTCCATTATACATACCTGTGCCAAACTAACTGTACTTAAATACAAGTTTCATGGGGACAGCTGGGTAGCTCAGTGGATTGAGAGCCAGGCCTAGAGACAGGAGGTCCTAGGTTCAAATGTGACCTCAGACACTTCCCAGTAGTGTGACCCTGGGTAAGTTATTTGACCCCCACTGCCTACCATTACCACTCTTCTGCCTTGGAGTCAATACTTAGTATTGACTCCAAAATGGAAGGTAAAGGCTCCAAATCAATCAATCAATCAATTAATTAGTAAACAAGCAAACAAATGAATGTGAATGAATAAATAAATACAAGTTTCATGAAGTTTCTTCCTTGTATAAAATTTTTTAATGGTTTCCTAACAATTTATATACTACAAAACTTAATACTTCTAAATATATATACTACTTCACATTTTCTCTAACTGTACTTATGTATGAGTCTTAGATTTTAAGGTCCTTGAGTTCAGGACCCACGGCTTACCTATATGATCCCATATTACCTAAGATGATATAATTTATATTTGTTCACTAAATGACAGTATGAACCCTTCTAGGGAAGAGTAATTTGGTGTCACTTCCCACTGACCTTGTTTTTGGACAAGATTTTGGCACTGTCATGCTTGGGAACAGTAGCAATGCAGTTTGGCTATAGCATGGGAAGAAGAAGGCCAATAAAGCTAGAAAAAAACGGAACCATACCACTGTTGAGAGCTGCAAATGTCAGGTCAAGGTTTAAGCCACTCAAGTCTTTGAACAGGAGAGTGATGAAATTAGACCTGTGCTTTAGAAAGATTAATGTGGCAGTGATAAGAAAGGGAGACTGGATGGAAGAAGAGACCTGAGTTAGGGAGACAAAATAAAAAGCTTACTGTGGCAATCCACATATAAGTTAATGAGAGTTTATAATGAGAGAGGGTAGGGCTGCAGTGGAAATGGCAAAGAAGGAAGCAAGTATGAAAGATAACTAGGGAAACTGACAGAACTTCAGCTTGGCTGTGAAGAGAAAGGAAGTAGTCAAAAATGACCTTGAGGTGATAAGCTAGGATAAGTGATGACATCATTAGCAGAAAATGAAAAATAAGAAAGAACAGCAAGTTTTGGAGGAAGGATGATGTTTTGACCATTATGAGAATGAAGTAGGCATGAGATGATATTTAAGAAGATAGGTTATAAAGTGGCAAGAGTACTAGGCCTAAAGTCGGGAAGACTTGAGTTCAAATCTAACCTCAGAAATGTCCTATCTATGTAACCCTGGGCAAATAACTTCTATTTGATTCCATTTCCTCTTCTGTAAAATAGAGATAATAATTGGATCTACCTCCCCGGGTTATTGTGAGGACCAAATGAAATAACTGTAAAACACTTTAGCACAGTGCAGCACATAGTAAGCACTATATAAATGTCGACTATTATTATTATTAGTGAAGGAGCTACTCACACCATTGAAATTATCAAAAATAGGGAAAATTTGGGCACATTTGAAAGCTGACAAAAGAAGTCAGTAGAAAGTGAAAAACTGAGTAAGGTTTTGAGAGAAAAGGTTTTGGCAAGGATTAAATCATTAAGTTGAAGAAAATGAGTGTAAAGAACTGAGGCTATGACTAGCCCTAGGTATATAGAATGAACAAGCCTGGGAAATTTAAACAACCTCCTCAAGAAGGCAGAAAATCAGTTCTTAAAAATGAAATGGCAATGGAAAGTAGGTGGCTCAGTGAATTGAAAACCAAGCCTAGAGCCCAGAGGTCTTGGATTCAAATATGACCTCATAACACTTCCTAGCTGTGTGACTCTGGGCAAGTCACTTAACCCACATTGCCTAGTGCTTACTTCTCTTCTGCCTTGGAACCAATACATAGTATTGATTCTAGGACAGAAGGTATGGGTTTTTTAAAAAATGAAATAACAATTTCTAAACAGTGGCAATAGAATAGCTATAGCTGGCTGGGAGGTATCTGTGAAAAACAGTTCACTGTGGACTGGAATTTGAAGAAATCAGGAGAGGGAGAAAGACTGCCCAGTGTTGGCAGACAAACAAGCACAGAAGAAATGAGGTGATGGAGGGAAGAGACTCTGGGTTGGCATCCTTGAAGTGGCTGACCATTCATTTCAGGCTGCACAGGGCACCAAGTGAATAAAGAATGCCTACTGCTCAGATCGTGACATGCAATGAAATGAGCAAGCCATAAGCAGCTACATAGTTGGACAAGCCAAAGAAATGCACAATAACTTGGACCCAGAAGTGAAAGATGAAAGCTGACTGGACTGTCTTTGAGAAACTGCACAGCATTTGCAAGAATCCAAATTGCATCCAACAAAAACAGCAGGAGTGGAAAAGCCCCGGCAGAATCTCCAC
>NC_058130.1:421593507-421658496 GCF_016433145.1 Gracilinanus agilis
AGGGGGAGGCCGCGGAATTTTCGTAAAACACTAGACGGTAAAGACACGGAGGCCCAAGGTTCCTCCAAGCTCCAAGGCCGGCCCAAGCTGCAAAGCACACAGTAGTTCCTTAACATAAATCGAACTGAACGGGATGGGGGGGGGCCGGTCCCCGGGGTAGGAGAACGAGGTGGAAGGAGGCGCGCAGTCTCTCACCTGCGGCTCGTAGAGGACCACAGAGCGGCAGGACCCGAAGGCCAGGAGCCCCCTGGGCCAGGGGCCCCAACGCACGGCGCCCCGCGCCCGGTTCGCACTGCAGAACACGTGACACGTCTCCATCACGGGCGCCGCCATCTTGCGGAGGAGGGAGCGATGGCTCCGCCCAGGAGGAGCACTTCCTGTCGCAGAATCGGAAGTCGCATCTCTTCTCTTCTGCGGCAGTGCCCCACCTGCACTTAGAGCATCTGGCAGGCACGCCGCTCCCGGGCACTGGGCACAGCTTTCCCGGGTTTTAGAGTTTGCCGGGGAAAGAGAGAATTGGGCTGAGGAAAGGCCGGGAGGGATAGGGCCGTAATGCTTTACTGACTTTGCGGTACAGTCAGCTCGCCTCACCAACCGAGCTTTCCTCTCCTATAAAACAGCACTTCGTTCTAGAGAAATTTCGGTACTCGTCAAGTCAGGACTGGAAGGATCTTCCAAAGCTAACTCCTGTCTTGGAACCCCATGCATGGGATGTCCCGCAGGCGATTCAAGCTTACCATCCGGATCCAAAACTGAGCTCCTCACCTTTCTCATCCAAACCCACGACCTGTTTTCTCTTGCTTTTGAGGGCAACAGCTCCTCACTCCTACACCGCATAGCTATTCGGGGACCAGAGCTTGCTTCCTCTACAGCGTTTCTTGCTACCGTCCCATGCTTTTCATTTACAGAAGCCAGTCACCACACTCCCTGAGAACCTAACCATTTTTCCCGAAGACTGTTGTAAAATCCAACCAACTGGAGATATATGGATGCATAGATTAGATGGATAGATACTTTTTCATTCATTCATTTATTCATTCAATAAACATTTATTAAGCTCCCACTAAGTGCCAGGCACTGAGACAAAAAGACAAGACAGTCTCTGACCTCTAGGAGCTTTACAATCCAAGAAGGGAGACAACATACAAATAAATATATACAAAGCAAGCAGTTTACAGGAAAAATCGAAAATAAAAGAGGGAAAGCATTAGAATTAAAGCACAGATCTGATCATTCCAAATACTCCCTTCTCCACTCAAGAAATTCGAGTGATTCCCTATTACCCACAAAATCAACTATAAAATCCTCTATTTGGCATTCAAAGCCCTTTGAAAACCTGTACCCTGATTTATTTTCCAGTCTTCTTACACCATACTCCTTCCTTCCCCCACTACCCATGCCATCCAGGGAATCCTTCTTGCTGATCTTTGAAAATGGATTCCATCTCTATTCTCTGTCAACCTGGAAAAACACAAACTACTAAAGTAGTCAAAAAAATCAAATCTTTAATCAGGCCAAGAGACTCAATATTCAGCCACCACGGTCTAAATACCACACAGTCAAATCCTGGGGCCTCCGGAGAGTATCTCTGAGAGGATCATCATGCTAGATGATTCTCCAAA
Organism: Gracilinanus agilis; assembly: GCF_016433145.1. Taxonomy (NCBI): domain Eukaryota; kingdom Metazoa; phylum Chordata; class Mammalia; order Didelphimorphia; family Didelphidae; genus Gracilinanus; species Gracilinanus agilis. Next base: position 421,595,130 of record NC_058130.1, read on the forward strand.
GAATAATAGACCTTGGGGATCATATGCCTTTTGAGGAATTAAATACAGCAAATATACACTGACAGTTTACAGGCAGGCTTAGGAAAGAGGATGTAGCAGAGTGGGGTATCAGGGAGTGGCTGAACTTAGAAGGGGTGCCTGAGCATTTCTATTATGCCTATTCAGGTCACTTAATGGACACTTGGAGATCCCTAATTCAGTCTAAGACAAAGTCGGTCTGGGACTTCCCCCAAAGGCAAGTTTTCAAGGGAAATGGGCAAACTTGGGACTTCCAGAATTCATGTTGACAACTCCAAGAATTTTCTCATGCTGCCCCCTTTGTCCCTTCCCCCACCTGAAACTCTCCCTCCTCACTGTTTTGTATAATTAGAAATATCTTGAACCCCTAAAACTACATTACCCAAAATTCCTTTCTATATTACTTAGAATGTTTTTCCCTTTGTTCACTTTTGTGTGGTCACCTTTGTATAAGTTCTGAGGCTCCACCTCTCTCCTCTTCTCCACAAGCTCCACTGGGTTAGTTTCCTTTTTTACTTTAGCCTTTTTATGCTGGTTATTATTAATAAATCTTATTAAATATAATACTTGGAGTATTTTACATATTAATTTTAATTTCCACAGTGTGAAGTGGAAATTTAAGGGGGCCTTGAAAATTTCAAAGTACACTCTCTTTAACTACTAACTAAGGAAATGGGAAGCCATCAATTCAAATGGAATGTATTTATTGAGAGAGAAATGTGGGGCACTGCCTCAAGTCATTGACCTTAAGACCAATGCCCAAAAAAATTTTATACAAAGAGAAAGAGAGATATACAGTTGGTCCCCAAGACCAACTGACAGACTGACTCTTGAGTTACAGAAAGACTCTTGACTTACAGAAAAATACAATAGATTTACACACAGAATACACATTTTACACACTCAAGCCTTCCCTCAAATTAACATTTTAGATAGAATGTTGAATAGCTTTTACAATGGACCCATTAAATCAATTTAATATTTTAAAGAATTGTTAAAAAGTTGGAGACAAAGATTTTAATCCAGAAATAAAGGACAGGAATATTATACAAAAAGAAGAAGAATTCAGTTCTGGATTATCTGGGAGGGGCTGATGTCAAACCTTTGGACTTGACAATCAGGAAGAAACCTCAAATATAATGGAAAAGACTTCTGAAACAAAAAAGTATTTAAGATTGGTACTTAAGATTTGTTCATTGGGTCTGTCAGGGAAACCTGCCCCAGACAAATTCCCAAACAAACTCTTCCAGCTGGAAGAGAAATGGATGGGGGCTGAGGACCAGCTTTCCCAACTTACTATTCCCTTGAGATATTAATAACTAATAATGGGAATAACAAATTAATTTCTCAATCATACAACATCTCTTCCTCCTCACTTCCCTAGTTTCCTTCAACTAGTCTCACCTGCAGGAAGCCTTTCCCAGGTCTCTTGTAATGCAGAAAATACATATACATATACATATCTACTTTTCCATTACACCCTTTAATCTTAGTGCCTTCTTACCCCCAATTTATCCTGTATGCACCTTGTTTATGGCATGGGCATTAAACCCCCAAAACTATAAAAGTGTTTCAGGTAAACTATAAGCAGGTGAATTCCTTTGCTCCCTTCCATCCTTGTGACTCCTAACCCAAAACATTTGATAACTCCTATAAGACCCTGAGAGAATTATCTTCCTTGGATCATCCTTTAAATATATGAGATGGATAAGAGAGATACACCTACTTGTTATCATCAAGTTGTCAATCTGTCATCTAAACTATGAGGGTCACCCCCTATGTCTTCAGGCAAACTTCACCCCTGTGCATACCACTTTAGAGTGTCAAGTCTTCACTGTTATAAAGAGTATAGACTTCAGAATTGAAGTCAGCTGGGAACAGCTTTCTATCTATGCTGTTCCACCTAGGAGGTAGTCTTCCACCTATGCTGTCCTCCTGGCCGGATTCAACATTACCTTGTAAATTAATAAATTTCTCTTTTTCTTTTTAAGCTAAGTTTCCGAATCTTGCATCTTTGTAAAAAGTACCCTTCATGAACCTCGGGGGTTCACCTCAAGCCCCCCACAACATTTGTACATAGTTGTTATCGAGTTTTCTCTCTTTGGAGAAATAGGGAGCAATTAGCACATTGTCTAGCAGATAGAAGGTGCTTAATAAATGCTAGTTGCCTAGCTAACTTCTCTCTCCCCTCTGCTATCTATCCTCAATTGCCAAAAGGCTTTTCCTAAAGCAAATGTCTGATCATAAATTCTGTGTCTCCAAAGGTTCTCTAACACACACACACACACAAACTTCTCTGTCATTTAAAATTCTTAACAACTGTTAACTTAGAAAAAAACACATAACTATTAGTCATAAAAGCCACTCCTAATTAAGGGAAAGGGCTGATAAGGCCTCCACTCAGAGGCGCGCCATGGGCCTTATGCAGAGTTGAGGATTGAACTCTGCTTGCTCTAGTCCCAGACCCCGTGGGAGTGCCACCATGTTGGATGAGGATCCTCCTTTGAGCCACAATGGAACCAGTGACCTAAGGATCTACAGTCCTCCGATCTACTCGCTGAGCTATGGAAGGAGCTACTTACAATGGATACTAAAGGATGGTTCCTGCTGTAATGGAAGATTACCAGGGAAGTTAACTAAATTATCTGTGGGTTCACAATGAGGTGAGGGGGACAGGAATGACAGATAGACAGGACCAAACAAAGTAGGGAGACCAGGTTTTACTGCCAAGGAGGTGACTGCTACTGATGTGGCAGTTGGCCCAACTGCCACTCTGCAGTATCAAGATTAGGCCTATGGAGGCCAGAAAGTAAAAGGCAAAAGTTTATAACAATTTAATTGAGGGAAACAATAATAAAGGATGGGAATAAGGGATTCTACACTTACAAACTAAGGGCAAACCACAGGGTCAAGGGAGGGATTTATCTACACTAATCTAAGACCTAAGCCAGGCAGGGCCCAGAGAATAACAGTACTGGAGTGGGAATCCTCACAGTAGAGTCCAGAGATGTTTTCAGGATGCCAGGAACCAACTCCTCCAGAACTGATGGTCCAAAGTAGCCCAGTAGGGAGAGGAAGTCTGCAAGCTGTCCACCAGATCACAGATCACACTCTACTCAGTGCTGTCGTGCAGGATAGATGTCCTCTGCTTCCAGCCTTCACCACACTCCAGGATCCCAGGGAATCAGTGTGCAACTCCACTAGCTCTGAGGTCTCCCAGGGAATCAGTTACTACATGTAACTCCCACCATGGAGTCCTTCTCAAAGCAAGAGCCACTTCCTGCTACCCCATTCCATCTTGGAATTCTCCAGCCATTCCTGCTAGGTCTAATACTAATACTAAGCTAATAACTAAGTAATAATCTTCCTCACAACACTGGCCAGATGTGTCTTCCTGGGAAAGGGTCTCTGATACAATGGGGAAGACTTCCTAAGACAAAAGGATATTTAGCATTTACCCTAGGGTCCATTACTCAGTCTGCAACTGCTAGTCAGGGATTCCCTTCAGGGTGGATTCTCAAGGTAACAGGGAACAGGGAATAAGCACAAGCTTTGGGGTCTCCAACCTACAAGCTATTTCTAAAACTTGAGGTTCATCAGATCTCACCAGGCCACAAGTTTGGGGTCTCTAGATTCCATGTCGACAATAGTATAGAGGGGTGTTGTCCAATTCAAATAGAAAAGGGGGGCTACTAAGCTGTATATAAGAGTTCATGCAGGTGTCAATGTGGAATCTAGAGACCCCAAACTTGTGGCCTAGTGAGATCTGATGTACCCCAAGTTTTAGAAATAGCTTGTAGGTTGGAGACCCCCAAAGCTTGGGCTTATTCCCGGTTCCCAGGAGAATCCACCCTGAAGGGAATCCCTGACTAGTAGTTGCAGACTGAGTAATGAAACCTAGGGTAAAAGCTAAATACCCTTTTGTCTTGGGTTGTGGTATCAAAGACCCTTTCCTAGGAAGGCACACCTGGGCAGGAATCATCCTTTAGTATCCATTGTAAGCAGCCCCTCCCCTTACACCCTAGCCTCTGGCTATGATTCCTTTCTCAAGCTTGACTGTAAATCCCATCCTTACCAGTATAATGTCAATCATCTTTCCCAGCCCTGGGATCTTCCCAAATGGTATATAAGTTCCCCAATTTCCTTTGTTCCTTGGAGACGTCTTCTAGCAAGGTGGCACTCCCATTCGGTCTGGGAGCAGAGCAAACAGAGTTCACTTTGCATAAGGCTCAACTCTATTTAGAGGCCTAATCAGCCCTGTTCCCCCTTTCTCTTGGTTAAAGAGTGGTTTTATGACTATTTAAATAGTTTCTGTGGTTTTTCGAAGTTAACATAGGCAGCATATTGATTTAGAAGACTACTTATTAACATGATCTTTATTTTATAGTATTTATAGTTTGTTAAATTTTTCCCAATTATATTTTAATCTGGTTCTGAGGCACTGTAGAGTATTGTCAATTGAATATGGCCAGCAGATCTATTTGACACCTTTGTTATAAAGGATGAGTCTTTGTCATCTGGATTATATAGGCTGTAGGAAATTAGGATGTTTAGCCTAAAAGAGACCAGGAAGAAGGAAACAATGCAGCAGGGCATGATAACTGCCTTTAAGTATTTGACAGCTATCACATGGAAAAGAGATTGGATTCATTCTCTATGGTCCCTGAGGACAGAACAACAAGAGAAGGGTAGAAATTGCAGTGGCAAATTTAGGCTTGATATTGTGAAAATTTTTCCTAAAAATTAGAGTTGTGCAAGTGTGAAAAAATCTGCCATGAGAGGTAGTCATGAACCTCTTGCTGGGGTGGTCTTTAAATAGAGGCCTGATGACCACTTGTCAGGTATATAGTGTAGTGGAAATTCTTTTTAGTAGGGGTTGGATTAGGTGGCTATTGAATTTTCTTCCAGATCTCAAATTCTGTGATTCTGTAGACTGAAAGTTGGGAGTCTATATAGATTGTTACCATAGTGTAATTGTTGCAATAGCATGTTTTCAGTGGGAATGAGAGCCTGAATTAGGGAGGTAACAATAGAAATTACAAGGAAGAAAAGAAGCATTTACTAAGTTCCTACTTTGTGCTAAACTGTACTCAACACTTTACAAATATTATCTCATTTGATCCTCAGAACAACACTGGGTGGTTGGTGCTTTTATTATCTTTATTTTCTAGTTAAGGAACTCAGGCAGACAGAGGATTTACCCTGAATACATACAACTAGTATCTGAGACCAGAGTCCTAGCCCCAGCACCATTTAACTGACTCAAGGAGCAAGAATAGATTAGTGACTGAATACCAGGAAAAGGTTGGAGATACAAAGCAAAGGTGTCAAACAGAGGGCTTTCCTACCATATATGGTTCAGAATGCTTCCCAGAACCCCCAGAATATAATTGGGACATACTTAACAAAAGAAATAAAAATACAATATGTCACATTTAAAAATCAAATCAATATGCCACAAGAATCCTCATATAATGTATTAATGACTTTTTCTATTAAAGAGTTTGACACCACTGGTGTGGAGAAAGCAAAGCAAAGAAAGAAATAAGGGTTGATTTTGAGTTGAATTGAACCTGGGGAAATAGAATGGTACTAACATGAACAGAAATAGGGAACCAAAGCTGGGGGATGACAGGATCAGAAGTCAGGAAATCTTTATTTGTAGTCCTAGATCTTTCTAGAATTTATGGGGAGGTTAGGAAGGACTATAGCCTCCGGTACAAGGGTTCACTGAACCCTTTTCAGGATTGCTCACCCACCTTTCGTGTATACCTGTCATTCAACTCACTTGTGGCTCTAAGAAGCTGTAAAACAGCCATACCCCAGAAGGGTTAAGCCAGGTTGAGAGTAACCCACAGGCCTTATGCCCTTCTGTGACTTAGGGGGATATCTATCTATTCCCCAGCAAGTGAAGACTACCTCATTGGACAGATGAAAACAAATTGTCATGAAGTTCCTGAAGTGGGCACTGTGGAGCACTTAGAGGGTGGTCAGACACCAAAGAAGATTCCAAAATTATCCACTTCATCCTGGAGCATTTTCAATTGTCCAGACTTTTGTCTTGTCATTGGATTTAGATGACTGGAAAAGACAGTGAAGACTTTATGCATCTCTGCCTCACTTAAATCCAATTACCAAGCAAGTTAAGACATCACCCCCTGATGTCATTGGTCTTTTTCCAAAAGATGAACAAAACTAACTAGCTATGCAATCTTGGGCGTTGTTTGACTTGTACAGGCCTCCATTCCCAGTATAAAGGCCTTCTACTAAGCCATCTGTTAAGATCTATTCAAAGGTAAAATTCTATAATTTGGGTAGTCATCTTTATAAGGGAGATAGATGCACTAATGAGGCATGATGTTACCAAAGGAAAGGAAGCAGGCACAGAGAGTTTTTGGGGAGACTCCACATTTACAGGGTAACAGAGAAACAGGACCCAGTGAGACACCGAAGACCACTTAGACTAGGAGTAGGAGGAGTGTCAGAGAAGGAAACTGAGGAGAGTTTCCCCGGAGGCAGTGATAAGATCAGAAGCTTCCGAATAGATAAGGATAGCCATAGAAGAGGACTCGGTTTCAGGCGTAGAAGCCATCCCGAGGGGCATAGGAAAAGGCGTGGGTGCGAGATAGTGAGGTCAGCGAGTATACTCCGAAGGCTGGAGCTGGACCAAGATCTGATGAGATTAAAATAACCAGAGAGAGCTGCTCCCTCAATTTCCTGGGAATGAAACGACTTCCCGAGTATTTTTTTTTTCATTCTCCTGCCTTACGCAACACACCACACACACACACACACACACACACACACACACACACACACACACATCCATCCATCCATCCATCCATCCATCCATCCATCCATCCATCCATCCATCCATCCATCCCTGGGGGCAGAGAGGAGGAGGGAGGAAGAGAAGCTAGGCGGTCCCAGCTAATTAGAAAGACAATTTTCTTCAGCCCCGCCCCCTTCGGAGCCAGCCGGGTTCGCTGGAGCTCCTGCTGCGCATCTTTTCGGCAGCTGCTAAAACCCGGAGAAGGCAATAGACAGGACCGCAGCGGCTGCACTGCGCATGCCCCAGAGCCGAGCCCCGGTCCGGGCAGCTAGGGGCCGGCCGCGGCGCTGGCCGGACGCCGCAGGTGAGGGACTGTCCTCGTGGGTCGGGACCTGCGACCTTAGGGGCAACCCGCCAGGGGCTCGGATACCTTCCCTTCTTGAGATGAAAGGCGGCCCCTCCGGCCCTGTCCAGCTAGCGTGAGCGCCGTGAGCGGCCGGCCTCGGCCTTCGGCACGGAGCCCCTCACCTGGACAGCGGGGCCCTGGGAGGCTGAGAGCCGCGGAGCGGAGGGAGGGAGGGAGGGAAGGAGGGAAGAACGGTGGGAAGGGGGGAGAGGTGCGAGGTTGGGGAGGGGGCGGGAGCGCGGCTGGGGGCTGGGCTCCAGCGAGGAAGAGGAACGTGGTTCGCGTGGCTACCTCGCTCTGCAGACGCTGCTTTGTTTCCTGGGAGCGGCCCCGCCCGCTGAGCACAGCTGGAATTGGAAGGGGCGCCGGGGAGCAGGCTATCTTAGGTGTATCCAGTCATCTCCTGGAAAGCTGGTAGGAACCTTCGAGGTCTTATGTCTACTTCGAAGGGCTTTCACCCAGGGGTCCGTGTAAGGGCTATTCAATATCTTGATAACACTGTCAATCTAATTGGTTTCTTTTGTGATCCCATTTTATGTATTTGAAAACTTGGGATCCCTTGGCTTAAAAAATGATTGAGGATTTATCCTCAAAATCTTGTTTCACAGTTGAGGGAACAGACCAGACAGTCCACTCAGTCAGTCAGCACAGGGAAGGTTACTGACAATTTTGTATATACTAATATGAATTTTATATAATGTATCTATGCAATAAGTAGTAATATGTAGATATATATTACGTATACATTCATGTGAATGTGCGTATTTTTTCCTGTCCTCATAGAATGTAGACTACAAGCTGCACCATCACCGGGGATACTTGAGTGGTATAACAGATCTGTTGAATGAAGTAGTACTTCTCTGTGTCCACCTCCTTGTGATTTGCAATTGTTTCATTTTTGGTATTAGTGTCCTCAGGTGTGGCACTGTGCCTGGCATATAGCAGGCACTTTAATAGAAGACTTACTGATTGATTCTTGTTCCTCCCTACACCTGACCCCAGAAGAATATAAGTTCTAGGGCTGTTTTCGCTTTTATCTCGAGCAGTTAGCATGGTTTCTTGCACTTTATTGGTGGAATGGATGTTCGGGAAGTATTCAGGACTTGTAATTTGAACAGCCACCCCCCCCCCCTTTGCGGAAACTACTACTCTTTGCATTGGAAGCTGATCTATAACTTAAGTCTTAAATTTGAGACACTAAGTTAAGTGACTTCCTTACCTTTGGTCCCAAAATTAGTGCAGGTCAGAGGCAAGACTTGAAACTACGTTTTCCTGACTCCCAACATACTTTCCATCCACTGGAGTTGGTATTTAATTTTTGTTGAATTCAGTAAGGGAGAGGTGTTAATCCTCTAAAAGGGAGATTTTTGAGGGATAGCCTAAGTTGAACAGTTTTTGAAAGTTGGAGGAGGATGTTTCTCCCTTATGTGAATAGAGTAGGTGTGTGTTTTTTGGAGGTAAAAAGGGGAAGAGGCAGTACTCTTTAGTGTAAAATAGTTTTTGCTAGGATATCATTGTATTGTAATGAGAAAGTTGTGGAGTAGCTGGATTTGGGGGGGGAGGGCCTTGCCTAGGTTCTGAATTTAAGCTGTTGCTGCCTTCATCAGTCTGGAAGGGAAGGGAAATGTCAGTCTTAAGAGTATTTGCTTAATATCCTAAAAGTTGAAACTGGTTTTTATCTATCATTGATCTTTCTTCAGATAATTCTGCACTTCTCCCTTTTCTTCAAAGGCTCTTTTCAAGGCTCTTCTTTTCTCTAATCCTTTTAGATAATGAGCATTTATTAAACCCTTACTGTGAGCTAAGAGCTGGAAATACAAAATAAAGCTAATTCAAAAATTCATTTTCTAGTGGGAAGGACAACTTAAAAATTACTTACATAAAATGCATATGCCTTAAAATTCAGAGGCAGATTCAGGAGGAAGATATTTCTGGGAAGGTAAAAAAAGAAGAGACTAGGGAACAGTTTCCTATAGAGAGTGAAATTTGAGCTGAGTCTTTAAAGGAATAAGAAGGTGGAGGTGAGGAGGAGGAAGAAAATTCCAAGTTTGCTGGGGAGCTTGTGAAAAGGTAGGGATTCAGAGTAATGAATATAAATATCCTCTCTGTGCTCCAAGACAAGTGTTTGCTTTTTTCTTTTTCTTTTTTTTGGTCATCTTTTCAGTGGTCTGCTTTCTGCATTTTGAAAAAAGGAAAGACCTAGCTTGAGCTGGACTTACCACTAAAATACTCTCCTAGCTATTCCAACCACCACCCTTTACAGTTTAACTGATCACACAAACCACATCAAGACTAACGATCTTAAAATATCTGCATTTATTATTTCTCTTTCCTATTCAAGTGTTCCCTGTTGCCCAAGTAAGTGCAAAATTCTCCTTGGCCTTTAATGCTCTCAAAGGTCTCTCTACCCATCCAACTCTTTCTTTTTATTCTTTGCCCTACCTGCAGAGCACCTCACTTAAATTCTACTTCTTTTTCCCTTTGCAAATCAAATTCTTCTTTTGGTTGCTTTTCCTGCAATGCTTGTCTTCATTCTACATATCTATATCTTACCCATTTTTCAAGGTCCACGCATGTCATTCTATCCTTTACCTAGGGAGGAGGGGTTACTCTTTTTTCTTTGTCATAGGTCAGCTTGACAGTCTGGTAAAGCTTTTAGACCCTCTGCCAGTAAAACATTGTCTACATTCATAATTGAGGGAAATGCTAAATTTGAATTAGAAGTTAGTAAAAAATAAAAGGATACTTTTTTCCCTTCCAAGTTCACAAGCCTCTCAAAATCTATCTTTGGACTCCAGGTTATGAAGTGTAACTTTGTTGTTAATAATAAGTTGTGTGTGTGTGTGTGTGTGTGTGTGTGTGTGTACTTATAATAAATTAATACTACTAAATCTAGTTAGTACCTAACAATTCTTTAGTATGCATGGTAATTTCCCCAGGTAGATTGAAAACTTTATCTACATTACTTGTATATTCCTCATACCATCAAATAGTACTGGACACAGAGGTTCAATAAATTCTTGTTAATTGTTTGTGTCATGTGTTGGTCCCCATATAATAGTTAAAGATTACTAGCTAACTAGATAGATCAGGATTTGGAGGGTGGGGGTGGCCTAGAATCGGAAGGCTTGGTTTCACTTTGTAGGATGAAAAGAAGTAAGCCAAGGTAATACTTCAATATTCATTGAAGTTTTTATGTTTTATTCCCAAATAGAATATAAAGTCTTTGGGGATGATTTAATTTGTCTTTGTATCCCCATGGGCTTAAAGTACCTTGCACAAAGTAAGTGCTTAATAAATATGTGTTAATTTGAATACTGTTTTTCAAGCATGTGATTTTTGAAACCCATTCCTATTTTGTTACCATAGAGTAATGATATTTTTTCTCCCTTATAGGAAACTACCATGGAGAAGTCATTTTCTGTGACTCTACTCTTCACATTAGTCTTATCAGTATTAGGTAACCATCATGGGATGGAAACAGAAAAAAGTATTCCCAATTGGGCAACTAGTATTAATGTTGATTTGGCACTTGTTACTCAGCGGCAGCATCTTCAGCAACTTTTCCATCGATATGGCGAGAATAATTCCTTGACAGTTGAAGGGTTTAAAAAATTGCTTCAGAATATAGGCATTGATAAAACTAAGCGAATACATGTAAATCATGACCATGATCACCATCATCATCACCATGTTACCACAAATAAAAATCTTAGGAAAACTTTGTGCCCAGATCATGAATCTGTTGGTACAAGTAAGGATGCTAGAAATAGCCAGACTAAAGGACTACATAAACCAGAAAATATTGAGAGGCAGCCAAGCATTTTAATCAAGGACAGTGTTGGTGAGATGACTACACCCATTTACAGCACTGCCATAGAAGGAATTCATTTCCTAAAGACTGCCAAACATGAAAAAATGAAGCTTTCACCTAAAGATTCAAACAGTTCCTTGGCACCGAATACTACAGAGAGTAGTGGTTTGACCTTGGGGGCAAGCCAGAAAACAAATGAATCAGTTTTGAATGGATCTGACCAAGGAGGAAGTTTTATAAATTCTAAGTATTCCAATCAAAATGTCCAGGAGGTAAGATTAATTTTGTTTATTGTTTTTAACTAAACATGTTCTAAATGGAATACCACCGTGGACATTAACATTAGAAGAGACTCAGAAAACTGTTTACTTCTTAGTTTCACCCAAGTTTGATCCTTTTTATGACTCTTAAACTTCCATTTACAAGGAAAAAAAGTTGTTTTTACTGTAGACAGAGAAAGGTTTTTAATTAATGAATTTTGGGGCAAGCATATCAACAGAACATAGAAATTACTACTGTCAACCTGGAAAAACATAGTACCACTAAAGCAGTTTCAAAGAATAAATCTTTAATCAGGACAAGGGAGACAAGAGTTCTTGTGACCGTCACATAGTCATAAACATACACCACACCACAGAGCCAAGCTCTGGGACTCACAACAATATCTCTGGGAATGTCCAGAAATTTCCCAACAAACTGAAGAAATCATATACACTTTGGGAATAAAGAAAAGGAAGGGCAAGTGACTGGCTTACATGGAGGCTAGGGAAGGAGGATTCCAGCCAGAAGCTAAACTGCATTATTGTCTAATTCCTAGACACTGTGGGAAAAAACTTTAAGACAAAAGGGTACTTTAGAAAATCTACTACCATCTCCAAGTATTCAATGATCTCTCAGTCTAGAGATCATTGAATACTTGGAGGTTCATTCCATCTAGGACAAGCCTACTAATTCCTATGTAGGTTATTCAAGGGTGCCTGAGGGTTACATAAAATAATTTATTACTATCATATAATTCGATGGGAAAATGAAGTATTAAAATTATTTGGACAAAAAGTGGCTTCTCTGGAAAATTGTTATTCTCAGACTTTCAACTAGTATTAATTTTCAGTCATTTTGGACTCTGTGACCCCATTTGGGATTTTCTTGGCAAAGATTTCTGAAGTGGTTTGTTATTTCTGTCTGCTTCTCATTATACAGATGAGGAAACTGAGGCAAACAGGGTTAAGTGACTTGCCTAGGGTCACATAGTTAGTGTCTGAGGCCAGATTTGAACTCAGGAAGATGAATCTTCCTAGCAACAAAATTCTAATCTGTAGATTAATTTTTTTTAAATAAATTTTCAAGAGCAAAATTATTAGCTATATTTTAATAAATGAAACTCTTGTGATTTAAATTCATATCAGCATTGTAACTTCTTGTAACACTCTCGGTAAAGGCCATTCTATATCTTGGCTTACAATAGGCAAGTTTCAAGATACCTGATATAAAAATCTAAACAAAATTTGAATAATCATGTATTTGGCCCAGAAAAGCACTGAGGCCATAATTTATTTTTTGAGAGAACTTTCTCCTGAAACAACTAATATTTTTAATGATGTTTTATTTTTCCCTTTGGTAGATGCTTTTTTGAATTACCAGCCTCCCTTCCTGAATTATATAAATAAGATTTTATTATAACAACAGATAACATTTACATAGTGCTTTTAAGTTTACAAAATGTTTTATTTGTGTGTGTGTGTGTATCTTTTCATCTGGTTTACACAACAATCTTATAAAATAGGTCCTGTTATTCTCATTATATATATATTAAGAAACTGAGGTTGAAGAAGGTTAAATGACTTGCCTAGAGTCACAGGTTATAAGTGTCTGAGGCAGGATCAAATCTAGCTTTTTCACCATTAGGTTACCTAGACATACAGTAAGTGAAAGATGAAATGACCAAGGAAACAAAATTTGGATCTTTTGAGCATTTCCATTTATTAAGCAGTACATGGCAATTGCAGGACAAATCAGGACCAGTCTCCTTTCTCAGCTTAGCACTGGACCCTGAAATCAGACTTTTTCTATACGTTAAAAACAATCTAATTGGGCCAGTTAATTAAAAGGAAACATTCAGGATTCTGATTTCTAATTGGAAGAAAGATTAGAGGCTTTCCAAGTTTTGAGGAGAGTAAACAGATACAGTTACCTGAATTCAGAAAAAGAGGCATCTCCTCCCAAGTGTTTGTAAATAATCAAAGGTGCATCTAAATAATAACTTATAGATCTGTATGGGGCCAGTTTTCAGATAAAATATAGGTTGCTTGATATATACAATTGTGAGAAAACTTGCATCAGTCTTTGGGTCTGGCTGGATGTCTGGTCAGTTTAACCTAGGTACTTTAGTTAAGGGTCTCTAAATAGCAGGTTAGAAGTGGTCTAGGTTCACAGCTATGCAGGGCTAGATTTAAATAAGCAAAAAAGGCAATACAATTTTCTCCTAATTCCTACAATTAAAGTTTTCTCACTAAATGGAAGTTGGACTAAACCTATAACCAAATAAAAAGGGAACTGAGTCACAAGGAGTCAGTGTGGTTCATTTGATTGCCACATTTAACCACTTGCTATCCTAATCTCCCCAATTCTCTCAGCTGTCAGTTTGACAAGTATTAATTTTACTCACCAAATAGTCACAAGTAGGCAAGATATTAATTATAAATTAAATTGGGTAGAATCTTAAGACTTTGAAATAGGATATAACTTTTAAGATCATCCTGTCCACTGAGCTCATTTTACATCAGTAAGGAAACTATTCAAATTCAAGAGGAGGGAAAAATGGCTTAACTAACCCTATGTAGCAACAATATCAAGGACTATCACCAATTGCTTGACTTCCAACCTGTAGAAAAGTTGATCCCTGTAAGTTCATCCATATGCCTATTTACTCAAGGCTTTTCTCTAGATCAGGGGTCAGCAACCTTTTTGGCCGTGAGAGCCATAAACGCCACATTTTTTAAAATGTAATTTCGTGAGAGTCGTACAGTGCTCACAGTGCACGCTCCTGTAATAGCACCTGAAAAAAATTGACTTTATGGCTCTTGCAGAAAGAGCCATACGTTGCTGACCCCTGCTCTAGATGAATGCATGTCAGAGCAATAATGTCAAATAAAAATGGGAACCACTAAGTCATTCCTAAGGATCCCTATGGACAACACATCAATGTAGAACACCACTTACAAACATCTTTTTTCTGTTGTTTTGTTTTGGTTTTTTTATATTTCCTGTTTACATTTAAGTCTGCCTCTGGGGCAACTAGATGGCTCAACGAATCAAATACCAGGCCTGGGATCCCAAGGATCAGGGTTCAAATATGGCCTCTAGTCACTTCCTGAACTGTATGACCCTGGGCTTAATGACCCCATTTATCTAGCCCTTGCCCTTCTGTTTTAGAGTTGATAATAGAACAGAAAATAAGGATTTTAACAAATAAAATCTGGTTGTAGGTAACATTTTTTGACACCTCCTGTTTGTCTGAATTTCAAATGCTTCATGAGAATTGGGCAGAAACCAGTCTCATAAAGTGAGTGTTACAAGATCTCATTAGATTGCCAGCTCCAGCACAATTTGCAATACCCAGTATCTATACTCCATTTACATATGTGTGCCCAAATTCTCAAAATCAATTTGGAATCACTTAAACATAAATAATTTTTCATATAATGTTTTAGCAGGAAGGGAGGTTTTTTCATGATAAAAACTTTGTTTTTTTTTCCCCCCTAGGTTCCATACTATAATAATGCCTTTTATAATTTGAAATGTTTTGTTTTCATTAGTGCTTCAATGCATCAAAACTTCTCCAGTCTCATGGAATGGGCATACAAGTATTGCTGAATGCAACAGAATTTAATTATCTTTGCCCTGCTATTATCAATCAGATTGATGGCAAATCCTGTATAGTTCATGTAACCAGTGAAAAGAAGACTGAAGTCCCTCCCAAGACTTATTCTTTACAAATAGGTAAGGTGGAATTATGCTCTCCAGCTTTATTTAACTTAGGAGGAAATAATGGGGAAGAAAGAAGAGGTAGAAAGTGTTTTTTTATGAAAATTTATCAAATTTAAAAAATAATCTAGGGAAGTTGAATCTTTTTGTAATATAAAATTAAAAATTCAGGAGTTTTTTGTTTTGTTTTGTTTTAAGAATTTAGGTTAGGAAGTGGCAGATGGGTGGCTCAGTAGATTGAGAGCCAGGCCTTGGGACAGGAGGTCCTAGGTTCAAATCTGGCCTCAGACACTTCCTAGTTGTGTGATCCTGGGCAAGTCACTTAACTCCCATTGCCCACCCTTAACCACTCTTCTGCCTTGGAACCAATACACAGTATTGACTCCAAGACTGAAGGTAAGGGTTTAAAAAAAAAAGAATTTAAGTTAGGAGACAGTGCTGTTCAGCAGAAATAGTACTGGTTTTGAAATCTCAAAACTTGGACTTTTTGATTTTAATGTTTTCTATCTGAGAAAATCTTGTACAAGTCACCTCATTTCCCTCAGCCTTAGTTTCCTGACCTGTGAAATAAGGGAACTGGACTACGGTTAGAGGAATCCTGAGGTCTCTTTTTAGGTTTAAATCCATGATCCTAGTCTATCTGTGCTTTAGTCTTGAAGAAAAATCATTATTATTAAGACTCACTTGACTTAGAGAATCAAAACTATGAGAAAGGGTTGGAAATCGCAAAGAAACAAGGTTGGCAACAATAAACTACCCACCCATTAAAACTATAGTGTCCAAAAAAAACTGGGAGGAAGGTGGCTCAGTGCATAGAACCCTGGACCTAGAATCAGGAAGACTTGAGTTCAAATCCAACCTTATACATGTACCAGCTGTGTGACTCTTAACGAGGCACTTAACCCTGTTTGCCTCTGGTTCCTTATATATCAGATGAACTGGAGAAAGAAATGTCAAATCTCCCTAGTATCTTTGCTAGCTAATTAAATAAATGAATGAATGAATAGGGTCATAAAGGGTAGGATGGGATTGAAAGGACTTAACAACAATCCAAAAAATGGGATGATCTACCCTGAGAGGTAGTGGTTTCCTCCTCCCCTTTGGAGTTCTTCAAGCAGAGGCTAAACAATCATTTTTGGGTATGTTTATGGGAGAATTCTTTTCATGTATAGGTTAAACTAAATGGCCTCTGAGCTTCTTCCATTCTAAAAATCTCTATGGTTTATCTGATGTGTCTTTTGCCCTTATGGCCTAATTGTGAAGATTTTCCACTTAAAAAAAAATTTTTTTTTTCGGTTAGCAGAAATTTACCTTTTCTTACTCCTACCTTCCTTTCCCACTTACTAAAGAAATATGAAGTCAAACAATCAAATTTCTGAATTTACCTTGTCTAAAAAATGTATCTTAATCCTGAAACCATCACCTCTCTGGGGAAGCATGTTTTATCATAGGTCCTCTGAAATCATGGTTGCTGGTCATGTTGTTCAGAGGTTGTTGTTTTTTTTTTTAACCCTTACATTACATTCTGTCTTAGAATCAATACTATGTATTGTTCCAAGGCAGAAGAGTGGTAAGGGCTATGCATTGGAGGTTAAGTGACTTTACCAGGGTCACACAGCCAGGAAGTGTCTGAGGCCAGATTTAAACCCAGGACCTCCCATCTCTGGGCCTAGCTGTCAGTCCATTGTAAGTTTTAAAATTAATATTCAATGCCTCCAAAGCATGATATTTATAAGGATTTTATTAAAAGCACAGGAAAAGAGTCCCAACTCACCCTTTATCATGCTGCTTCCTGTGAAACCCACAACAGATAGGAAAAGGCTTAAGGAATTATAGATATGGCGAAAGGAAGTTTGGGTAATGTAGTTTAAAGGGGGGTACAAGGTCTTTTCAACTTTACACCATTCAGCAGGGGTTGGCAACCTTTTCAGCCGTGAGAGCCGTACAGTGCTCACAGTGCGCGCTCCTGTAACAGCGCCTGAAAAAAATTGACTTTATGGCTCCTGCAGAAAGAGCCATATCTGGCCCTCAAAAGAGCCAGATATGGCTTGAGAGCCATACGTTGCCGACCCCTGCCATTGAGCTACCCATCTGCCCCCAACAGTTTTTAAGTTAAACCTATTGACTATGAATCCAACTTATGGCTATATAATTCTCCAAAATCACATTAATAGTTATTGATGTTTGCATGATGTTGTAATGATTACAGAATGTTTGCCTTGAAATGACCTGTTAAGTTCAGTTGTGTAAATATTATCCCAATTTTATAGATGAGGAAATTATGGTGATTACGCAGTTAGGTAACTGCTTAATAAAATGATGGAGGAGTTGAAATGCTGAAGTTCAAAGGACTCCTGTCTAAAGAGTAAGACCATTCATCCTGGAAAGCATAATCCTTTTCTTTCCGACTGGGAGCTGGTTTGAATAATGTGAACTACTATTTAAGAATGCCTGGTTAAGAATATGAACCTGAAAATGTTTGGCAAAAAGTTTGTTTTACTTATCATTTCACCACTATTTAATGATAGCTAGCATTTATATAGCACAAATACTCTCTCATTTTATCTTCACAATAACCCTAGAAAGTAGGTACTATTATTATCTCCACATCACTGTTGAGGAAATTGAAAGAGCTTGTGCCTATACCAAGGTCATAGCCAGTAAGTGTTTGAGACTGGATTTGAATTTAGGTCTTCCTAACTCTAGGTCCATTACTCAGATCTACTTTGCCCTCATGGTCCAATTGTAGTCCTACTGACCTTAATTGGGAAAGTCAAGAAAACTAGTAATTCGAACAGTAGCTGCATGTTTACCTTTTATGTATGTGTTTTGTTTTGACAGCTTGGATTGGTGGATTCATAGCTATTTCCATCATCAGTTTCCTTTCTTTGCTTGGTGTCATCTTAGTTCCCCTGATGAATCGTGTGTTTTTCAAGTTTCTTCTAAGTTTTCTTGTGGCATTAGCCGTTGGGACATTAAGTGGTGATGCTTTTTTGCATCTTCTCCCACATGTAAGTATTATTAATCTATCTTAATATACTTTGTTATTCAGTGTTGAAGATTATTAGTTGTTCAGAGGTTATCTTTCAGTATTTACTAAAATTGTTTGTATCCACTTGTGCACATATTAGAAGTTTGATTTTTGATGATATAATGTAATTTGAAATACATTTGACATCGGCTTGTATGTGCAAACTTTCATGCTTTTTACCTTTTCAGGAAATTTAGTAATATAAGCTAGCACTTTGAATTAAAAAAATATTAAAAGGAGATTGATAGAGAAGGAATACATTAATTGTATGGCTTTAATCTTTGGTAATAGTGAAAGCATAGCTATTTGAGAGATGCCTGAATTGCGAATGATTCCCTTTTAATGTGAAGTGCTTATTAGTATTCCCTGTTTGTGTTAAGTGGTTATTAGTAAACAAAAAACTAAAGTGGTTTGTTTCAGGAACAAATAGTTTGTCTTCTATGATGTGACAAAGTTGTATTTGACACACAGACATTTCTCATTGTGTTTATCTAAAACTTTTTAAACACTCTGAAAGTAGTTGAGGCTTATACTGTCTAAAGCAGTAGTTCCCAAACTTTTTTGGCCTACCACCCCCTTTCCAGAAAAAAATATTACTCAGCCCCCTGGAAATTAATTTTTTTTTAAATTTTAATAGCAATTAATAGGAAAGATAAATGCACCTGTGGCCATCGCCACCCCCCTGGATCAGTGCAGCACCCTCCAGGGGGTGGTAGCACCCACTTTGGGAAATCACTGGTCTAAAGTATAAGGAAACTCAGGCATAAAAGTAATGTGACTTCATTAGGTCATATAGCTAGTTAATAATAATAAAGGTTTTCCAGTTCCTTATTGTATATCCTTTTCACTAGAACTTGGCCAGAGAGGCACTATTATCCTTTCTATTTTTACTCATAAGAAATAATCCCTGAGAAGTATAACCCATAATTTTATATGAGTACTTCACAAATATTTACATCTGGATTTCAGTCACAGTTCAGCTCACTCAAACACCCCGTGAAGTTTTTATATTTCATTGTCTTTCATTATTTATAATTTGATGACTTTGAAAAATAAAAAAAATACATTGGAGTTCTACATCCATCATAATTTTTCTTGGCTGTCTAAATGCTAATATGTTACAGGAAAAACAGAGGTTATTTAATAATTTGCTTGTTGGTAGTTATTGTTATGTAACAGTTCATAAGCAGAACCTTATAATTTACAGAATGCCTTGCTTACAATAGTTTTGCAGGGCAAACATTTTAATCCTTATTTTGCAAAACAGGAAACTGAGGCTCAGGAAATTTTAAAAACTTGTAAGGATTGTGTGAAAAATAAGTTTGAGGGAAAGATAACAAAGTCAGGTTACCTGACTCAAAAGTCACTACTCTTTCCACACCTCATTCTATTTTTCAATAAATAAAGTATGCAGGGGGGTAAAATACTATTTTGCAAGGGTAGAAAGTAGCACATACTTTAAGGGTTGATGTTTATATAAATTCTCCTCAAAATGTGAATTTTAAGAAAATGTGTTAAGCAAATTTGTCATATAATGTATAGATCATTAGAATTATATTTAGATAAACTATGGCCTCCACCCCAAAGTTTTGTGACTTTCTCCTGTAAAAATAAATGGGCACCAGGGATGTTACAATATAATCTAAATGGTTGTGGGTACACTCACTGGTTTGTAGGAGAGACAGGACCAGGATAGGGAGACCAGAGAACACAGCTAAACTGCTCCTAACTGACAAGAATGGCTGTTGGCCAACTGTCAGCCAGCTCACCACTAGGCCAGAGTCTTTGAAACCAGCAGGCAAGGTAAAAGGTTTTAACAGTTATAATTATGTTCAACTAAATAAAGGTGGGATAGAGGATTCTACACTAAAACCTAAATGGCAAAACCACAGGGCAAGGGGAGGACTTCTCTACTCTAATCTTAGTGATCTAAGCAGGCAGAGCCCAAAAGAGCAGTAATGGAGTCTCTGGGAGGCTGCTTCAAACCTGGTTCCAGCCAGGTTTGACCAGCACAGCTAAAGGGCTGAGGGTGGCTTTGGGGTTCTCACGGTAATCCACAGATGATCACAGGATGTCAAAAGTCAAGGTGGTCCAAGGTTCCCAAGTAGAGAGAGTGTGCTTTGAGATGCTGTCCACCAGATCCCAAACTCCTCCTCCACCTAGTGCTGCTCTGTAGTTCTTGTCCACTTGTTAGAAACCACCACCACTCGGGATCCCAGGGAATCAGGATGTAGGTCTGAGATCTCCCAGGGCTAGCAACGGTTTGTGCCAACCACTAATGGGAGTCTCTCTCAGGGCACAAGCCCTTACTTCCTGCTCCTTCATTCCATCTTGGAATGCTCCAGTCCTTCCTTAATTAATTAATTACTAACTAATCTTCCTCACAACACTCCTCCCTATCACTCCTCATTTTCAAAAAAGCTCCCAGGGCAATCTTTTTTTCTGTCTACCTAACCAGTGCTTGATAAAAGTTTTGCTTTTCTTCTCAATTTTTAGATTTTTTTACTTTTTAAAACTTTTCACATGAATGATTCAGTTCTAGCTTTGTATATATACATAACAAGGTTATAGTCAGTGAAAAAGGTGGATTCTGGAAATTTTGTTAAAGTAAATTATCTTTTCAATTTTCTTTTTTTATTTTGTTAAGTCATTCTCAGAAGAAAATCACTTTAAAAATGTTACAAATCTCAGACAGGCAATAAAGTCTTTTAAAGTCTGTCAGATGATGGGAGATTGCCATTGTATGCTTAGGGTACCAGAAGCATCCCAGTCCTTTGCATCCCAGAGAATAGCTCTTTGTCTTTGGAAAACTGCAGTTATTTCTACTACTTGTTAGCTATCTCAAAGCACAATTCCCAGTGTGTACACCACAGAAGCCCCAGAATTTGTTATCTTTTTAAAATTTAGATTTTGTTACTCTGAATTTTACAAATGTTAAGTAAAGTGAGCATTTCTAAATACAAAATAGTGCAGAAAAAAGAGGCCTGAATGTATTACACATAGCTTGCTTTTCCTTTTAATTATGTAATAAAGTCAACTTGTAATTTTCAAAGCTATTCTGCTTTGGGTTTCTTTCCAGCTTTCCTTCTGTCTCTTCTGTGCATTTAAAAAATTTATTCAGTGATCCTCTTTGTTTTCTTTTTTTGGGAACCCTGCTACTATCCTCAACCCCAACTGAAAAAAAAAAAGAATAAAACCTTTATAATGACTCAGTAAAGCAAAATAAATTCCGACTTTGGCAGTATTTAAAAATGTGTTTAGAGTTCACTATTATTAAGTTGAACAGAAAATCTCTCCTTTAGGACATTCATCAATGTTATATTGCATTTTTATATATTTTTGTTTAATGTATCCCAATTACATTTTAATCTGGTTTTGGCCATCCGTAGAGCTTTCCAGGTCTAAGGGGTACCTCTGCTTACATACTGTGTTCTTCTCAAAAACTTTTCTTGCATGTATAACTGTTGGATAAAACTGCAGGATACCTACACAAATCTGCTTCTCTATTCAGGGTCAATGTTGTCTAGGGCCCCATAGCTTCATAAAGCTTAGAATTCCCTTACCTACTTGCAAGCCAATACAAGCAATTTGAACCCTGGAACTGTGTGAATGTGCTTTTGTAAACCCTGTAAGATTACTGGTTTTTGATGAATGCTGAATGTCAAATACAGATTGTTTATTGGGATTAATTAGCACACAAATAATAAACAAAAATCCAGATTATTTCTGCCAGATAAGTGTCAATATTTGAAAAATGTGTTCTTGGGGGCAGCTTGTTGGCTCAGTGGATTTTAGAGCCATGTCCAGAGACTGGGAGGTCCTAGATTCAAATCTGGCCTCAGATACTTCCTAGCTGTGTTACTGTGGGCAAGTCACTTAACCCCAATTACTGTTCTTAGTCTGTGGAACCAATATATGGTTTTGATTCTAATATGAAAGGTAAGGGTTTAAAAAAGAAAAGAAAAGTGTGTTCTTTAGGCTTCTGTGTTTGCATAGGCACACAATATGATACCTCACTTATCCTGTTAAAAGAAACAAACATTTAAACATGCCTGAATTTTTTAGATAATTGAAGTATATAACCCTTTAAATATGGAAACTAACATTTTAAAATGATTTTTTTTAAGCCCTTTCTATCTTATAATTTTTACTTAAGTATTGGTTCCAAAGCAGTAAAATGGTATAGGATGGACAGTTTAGTTTAGTGACTTGCTCAGGGTCACAGAGCTAGGAAGTGTCCACCTACCTGCCCCATTTGAATTACTTTTTTAAACATGCATGGGAAAGTTTACTGAATAGATTTTAACCTTTTTATAAAAACTTAGGATCATTGTTATGAGCATCATTATGGTGGTACTCTTTGTGATTTGATTTTACTTGACTAGGCTTCTTTACTATAAGGGTTCTTTTTTTAAATTATTTTCATTTTCTCTTTTCCATTGAAAGGGGTTGGGAGGAAAATATGGGGAGTAGTGATGAAAGAAAATGAAAAGGACCTCAGAAACAAAAGCACACAGAGGAGAACAAAAGGAAGCATAGATCAACTGTGAAAGAAATGGGCTGAGATCATGATATGCTTTTTTTTTTAAGTAAAATTTTATTTTTTCCCCAATTACATGTAGAAATAATTATTAATATTCATTTTCTCACATTTTGAGTCCCTATATGCTTTTTCATAAAATAAGTAGTATGGAATGAGTAGTACATGTAGATTATTTTATTATATCATTCATATATATATATATTCTTATAGTTATAGACCTTCATTACATATAACTGAAATGCTTATTGTTTGGAATAAAAGTAAAATTTTAAACTCTAGATTATTTAAATGTCAACAAAAACCCAAAGCAGTCTCCTTTGAGGTGACTTTGTACTACTCAGGAATACTGCTTTACTTTCTCAGTGTTCTTTAGTAGTAGCATTGAAAATATTCTCTCATGTTTTGGAATCAGGTACCATAACGCAATAAAATGTAAGCTCCCTTAACTCAAGGAAGATAAAAAGATTCAAAGAAAGGCTTCAAAATGCCAAAATGTTCGTGGCAATGCTTTTTGAAATAGCAAAGAACTGGTACTGAAATGGATCCCTAGTAAGTGAGGAACAGCTAAATAAATTGGGATGTGTGAATGTAATGGATTATTATTTCACTTTTAGAAACAACTACTGATGATGAATACAGAGATATGAGAAACATAAACAGACACAAAGTGAATTAAGTGTATTGGAATATAATATGCAGTGACTACCACATTGTAAATTGAAAGAGGATTAGCAATAAAATACTCAAAACTGAATGCTGATAAATTGTAATGACCAAGCTTAATCTCAAAGAAGAAGTCTGAGAATGTATTTATTTTGTGCTGATGTGAGCGTACTGTAGGTGTGGAGCCTTTCATACAGTATTGGATTGGGGTTGGTATCTTGGATAATTTAGCTAACCTTTTCCCCCTTATTTTTCATTTTATGATGGAAAGCTGCTAGGGGAAGGGGAAGTAAGAAGGATATATTAAGAGATGTTGCTGATGTAAAAATCAGGTATTCATAAACTTAAGGAAAAAATTAAGTTCTTTGGCCTAATGAGTTTTGTTTTCATTCTGTATCTCCAGCATCTAGCACAGTACCTGGCACATAATAAGCACTTAAATGCTTATGATGGAATAATCACAGGCATGTCAATTTCAGTTCTTCCTTTACTGTTATATATAGTTTTGTGGGGTGTAAAGGAAGTAAATGGTTTTTACTGCTATAAAAGACCTTAGAAGTCATCTAATCCCTGAATATTTCTCAAGAATTTTGGGTAGTGTTTTTGAGAAGGCTTATTTAAGAATCTTTCATAATTGGAAAATGTCATTTCATATTGCTTAATAATTTCAGGTGCATAACACTAAAAATCTAAAATATTTTAATAATATTAAAAGTTTTAACAATATTGGTGTCTTGGGCACTATATGTTAAATCATGAAGGTACCAAAGCTAAGGCAAAGATCCCTACTTGTGAGTGCTAGTAAGTACTCTGCAAAAAAGTTTCAGTTTTTGTTTATGACAGCCTGCATTATTAGAACCTGCACAAAATGCCAAGTCGCTAGCCCTCATTCACTTGCATATTTCCTGCTGAGCTAGAAGGTAGCAAGTGTTATCAATACAAGCCAACTTCATCTTCAAACCAAGGGTTTGGGGTCGATTGTCCTCTGTTCAGATTTAATTTTTTAAAAATTTCAGTTAAATGCTAATCTAAATAAAGTCACTGGAGAGCTAACATCTGGATGAGTGTGTTTTTATTTATAAACATATAAACTTGTGTTCTCTCTGTATCTTTTGTGTGTGTGTGTATGTGTGTGTGTGTATTAAAATATCAAACGTATCATATAGCACATTTAATTTGGTGTGTTGGTTTGGTATACTTAGGACCTACTACACATAATTATCATATAAGTTATTACCTTAATATCAAAGAATTCTTAATGTTGCATCTTATTTTGTTGTCAAATCATTTGTAGTAATTTGTATTAATTGAATTAACAATTTTAAAATGTATTGTTTGTCCATAGTCTCATGCAAGTCACCACCACAGTCATAGTCATGAAGACCAGCCCCCTCAAGCAAGCAGAGGACCACTTTTCAGTCATCTGTCTTCTCAAAATATAGAAGAAAGCACTTATTTTGACTCCACATGGAAAGGCCTTACAGCTCTAGGAGGCCTGTATTTCATGTTTCTTGCTGAACATTTAATCACATTGATCAAGCAATTTAAGGATAAAAAGAAAAAGGTAAAATATTAATATTATATACTTAAAGTACTTCAAAAGCCTATTCAGATTATTTATACTGATAGGTGTTATATCTGATGTGTAGGGTCTTAGATTTGGGAACTTAGTAACCTCTAGTCCTGCTACTTAAGGGAACTTGGGGAATAATTGTAGGTTTCAATGCTTCTAGATTCTTCTGCCCTAAAGTCTTCAACACTAAATGAGATGGAAAAGGACAAAAGTAAATGCAGTGATCCCTCGCCTATTGGGGGAGTTATGTTCCAGAGACCCCCCCCAGGATAGATGAAAATCCACAAAGTAGTAGGAGAGCAAACAGACAGATGCTACAGTCACTGAGCCAATCAGCACCTAAGATACAGAAAACAGAGCTGTGGTTGGTCACCTTTCATTCCATCAGCCAATAGTGTGGCACACTACATTTCCATTGTATGGTATTCATCCACAAAATCCCATGATATAGTGAAAACTTGCTATATAGAATTATATTTAAAAAAAAAAACCCACAATGTGAAGCCGTGATAAGTGAACCATGATATAGCAAAGGATGACTGTATAACTACTTAAGTGACTAAGCTTATGATATGAACAGGGCTTTCTTGACCCAGAAATGCAGGAGGTACTCAATAGATATTAGTTAATTACAGTGGTGAACATTGCTTTGAAAATGTTGCTCTATAGTTTTTATCTTCTATTTTGACCGCACTAATTTATGTGGCACTCACTCAGGTCTTGTTGCCAGAGTTAGTATATTGATATATATAGTATATAGTTAATAAGGCAGTCCTCATTTTCTATTTACAATACCTTTTCAGTTACGTTATTTATATCATCCAGGCTCAAAGACTCCTTTCTTCATCAGTCCTACTGGTTCAGGTAGGAGATGCTCTTTCTGCAGCTAGCTTAAATCTTTTGAGGTTAGAGATAGATTTGTAGGCTGGGAGAGTTACCCAACTCTTGCTATGGGTACCCTCCTTTTGTTTCTTAATTCAATAAACATATTAAGTGTCTTATTGTAAACAAATCCCTCTCTTAGTGATATATGCAAGATAACAACATGTGAAGATGTGCTTGGGAAGATACTTTACTTGAGATGGTACATTTTTGGGTAACTAGGTGGTACAGTGGATAGAGCACTGGGCCTGGAGTCAGAAAGACTTTAACTTTT
Source organism: Gracilinanus agilis (assembly GCF_016433145.1). Classification (NCBI taxonomy): domain Eukaryota; kingdom Metazoa; phylum Chordata; class Mammalia; order Didelphimorphia; family Didelphidae; genus Gracilinanus; species Gracilinanus agilis. Next base: position 421,621,090 of record NC_058130.1, read on the forward strand.
TTCCCCCCTAGCCTCTTTACAAGAGATGATAAGGGAACAAATTTCATTCTAATGAATCATTGTATTTCTCTTGAGAGTAGTATATCTCATGTTAATCCTTAGAGTTAATGACTCCACTGTTATAGCTGTAGAAGAATGAGGCCCCTTTTATGTGATCATTTCAAGTACTTAGGAAAATAATATAGCCCGAAGTCATAAAGTGAGAAGGAAGCCTACAATTCTGAGATGTTGTAATCCTTTACTGTAACTATGACTTTGTAATTGTTTATTTATGATTTGATATGAAAGATAGACATTTACTCAGCTCATCTATTATATTCTCTCTCGCTCACTCTTCTCTTCCTCCTCTTTCCTTTCCCCACCTCCCTTCCCCTCTCTTTCTCTATAGATATAGCTATGTATTCCTCCACCCCAAAAGATGTGATATGCTATGCTCTCCTTCACTCAAAAGTTTACAATCTGATAGTAATCTATTACTGTGGTCTTTATGTTTTATGTTATATATTTTTGCTTAAATCTTTAACTTTAGATGTTTGCAAATTCTGTTCAATTATTACTTCCTTTGATGTTTTAGACTCCAAAAAAGCTTGAAAGCGATGATGAGATGGAAATTAAGAAACAATTATCCAAATATGAATCTCAACTTTCAGCAAATGAAGAGAAGTTAGACACAGATGATCGTAAGTCCTGGTTATCAAATCTGAGGAAGAACCCTGCTGTATCTCTTTTTCCATATCAGAAGAGCTCTAATACCTTATCTCCTTCCTATAAACAGCTGACAAATTATGTTGTGTACCCTTCTAAAAGTGATAGAAAATGAGGATGTCTTCATTTTCAGAGGAAATTTGCTAGAAGATTCAAAACTGGCCACTCCCAGTCCTATGGAACTTAATATATCCTTCTTACCCCATCTCATTTATTCTACTAGAGAATTTAGATGATCTTGGCTGGGAGGGATAGAGAATTTATTTTAAGGCAAGTCAGATTTTACAGTTTTATTTCCATAATTCTATTGCATAGGATTTGCCTGTAGTGTATTCCCTCAAAAATACCATTATACCCAGGAATTTGATTCCAAACCAAACCCTGAAATAAAGAACAAACCCAAATAAGAACTTTTTAAACCAAATCAAAGCTTCATCCTATTATAGTTTTGCAGATGAGTAACTTGTGGCCCAGAGAGATTAAGTAACCATTAAATATAATAAGTCCTGTCACAAGCTGTTGTGAGAATCCAAGGAGATAGTCTACGAAAAATTTCTGTAGCTTTCAGGTCCCAATGTTAATGTTAATTACAGTCTCCACCAAATAAATCACATAGCTTAATAAGTATCATGACTAGGATTAAAATCCAAGGCTTTGAACTCCAAATTTATTATCTTTTCTTGCATATCATAAGTTGCCTTTTGTTATTCATCATTGTTGGTATAATCTTGGAGAGAATTCATGGTGGTTGTTTATTTAGTGTTTTTTTTCCTTCCCTTCTGCCTTCTGATTTGCTTTTATGAGGCATATATAGACGTCACCTGGCTCTTTTGTTTTCACCATCCTTCTGTCTAGACTTCTAATGTTATATTTGACTGGATGATAATAATTGTCTTTTGACTTTTAGTTAATCATACAAAGCATGCTTTATTATGAGTTTGCTATTTATTAATGGGCAGTAATTACCATGTTCACTCATTACTTGACAAAGGGCTTGACAAACTGTTCTACTCATAGGAAGTGTTTAATAAATGTTGATCATCTAATCATCCTTTTTTTTTTTTCACACAAATTCATTTTTTTTTTTAACCCTTGTACTTCGGTGTATTGTCTCATAGGTGGAAGAGTGGTAAGGGTGGGCAAGGGGGTCAAGTGACTTGCCCAGGGTCACACAGCTGGGAAGTGGCTGAGGCCGGGTTTGAACCTAGGACCTCCTGTCTCTAGGCCTGACTTTCACTCCACTGAGCTACCCAGCTGCCCCCACAAATTCATTTTTAAATGGCAGTTTTGGAAGAATCTTATTTGATCCTTGGAAAAACTGTCCATACTTACTGCCTCCACTAATCTCTCATTCTTTATCCATGGCTGCTTCTTTCCTGCCTATAATTATTCCCACATCGCCACCATCCTTAAAAAATCCTCACTTGATCCATCCAACCCCATTAGCTATTGTCTAATATTGCTCCTACTTTTTGTGGTTTAACTCCTCGAGAAAGTTATCTATCATCAATGCCTCCACCTCTTTTCCTCTCACTCTCCACTCTGTGGTCAGATTTCTGACTTCACTCAACTGAAATGCTTCCAAAGTTACCGTAATAACTTCCAGATGTGGTGGTCTTCTTCTGAGTCCTCTTTCTTTCAAACCTTTCTTTTCCATATATCACTATTGACTGCTCTCCCCTCTGGGTTTTATTTTAAACCCTTACCTTCTGTCTTGGAGCCAAGAGTGGTAAGGGTTAGGCAATGGGGGTTAAGTGACTTGCCCAGGATCATTCAGCCAGGAAGTGTCTGAGACCAGATTTGAACCCAGGACCTCCCATCTCTAGGCCTGGCTCTCAGTCCACTGAGCCACCCAGCTGTCCCCCCATCTGGGATTTTGTGATAACTTCTCTCTCCTGGTTTCCCCCCTACCTGTTTGACTATTTCTCCATCTCCTTTGCTTTCTTATCCATATCATACCTCCTGATGATCAGTGTTCTGCGTAGACTCCCTTCTCTTCTCTCTCTCCATACTCTACAGGTGACCTCATTTGTTTCCATGGGTGTAGCTCTCATCTACTGTTGAATCTGTAGCTCCATCTCTAGTCTCTCCTCTGAGGTTTAATCTTGCATTACCAACTTCCTATTAGATCTTTTAGACTAATAGTCCTAGAGGTATATTAAAATCAATATGTCTAAAATTGAACTCATTTTTCTTCCCTACCCCATCCTCCTCTATTCCTGACTTCACTAATTCTATTAGCCATCATTCTTTTCTCACAGGATCCTAATCTGAGTATTATTTTGGACTTTTTTTTTTTTCTGTAAAGCCAAGTCAATTGGTTGTCTTGCTGTTTCTGCCTTTATAATACATCTTATTTAAATGTTTTTTTGTTGTTGTTTTGTGTTGGGTTTTTTTTTTTTTTTTTTGTATTCACATAGCTATCACATCCAAGTTAACATTGTCTTGAATTACAGAATTTTCCCAGGATTTTGCACCTTTGGTCCTTTTCACCTCTATTCTGGTATCATTGTTCTTATTTACAATCAAATTATCTTTATTCAAATCACAATTTCCATTATTCTCCACAATTACACAATCACTAGACTTTCCAATACCATTTACAACACAATTATTCTTTTTCTCACAATTATTTACAACACTAAATTTTTATCAACACCAAGTAAATTATTATCAATTTTAGTCAAATTATTAGAAACACTAGTTAAATTACTACTAACAGTAGGTAAATTACTATTAATACTAGGTAATTTAGTACTAACACCAGTTAAATTATCTTTAATTCTCTTTAAATTATCATTTTCATTGATTAAATTATCATCATTAATTAAATTACTATTAACACCAATTAAATTATTATTAACACCTAGTGCACCATTACCATTATTCACAATTACATTATCATTTTCTTTAACACATACAATTTCATCTATTCACTTTATTCCCATGAACTTGATCAATTACTTCTGAACTTTGGATACGCCTTCATAATGAAGCTCTCCCTCCATTCTGGTTACCATGATTTACATTTCCCTGGACAACTTGGCTATATTTCAGTCTCTCACCAGCTCTAATAAAATCCTGCATTGTTACCATATTGGGTGCTTGCATACCCTGGCAACAAGCATTCTGATACTGGAACCCATTCTGCTGATTGTACTCATATCCAAAATTTCCACCATTATTATTATTCCAATTACCTCTTCTATATCTATAATTATTGCTGTTATGCCCATAATTCCTATTGCTATTATATCTTTGCTTATTAAATTGTCCTCTGAATCTACATTGTTGTAAAAGGTACCCATCCTTATTGCATAGGTAACACCTCCTAGGCTCTTGGTATCTAGTGTTTACACTATCAGTACTTCTGTAGTTGTTATTACTTTTCCTCTCAGAGGCCCTCAATGCAGCCCTGCTTTAATGTCATTGATCTCTTTTTCATTGGCCTGGCTATTAGCTTCCCCAAGTTGTTTCCTGAGATTATCTTTTACTGCATCCTTCTCCTCATTTATCTTATCTTTTTCCTGGGCAAAGACATATGTAGCCTTCTGTTTAAGTTCATCCAACCTAAAGAGTTCCCAATCAGGACAGATATCACTGAAAATTTTCCTTACTTGGGGAATAGCATTCTTAACAAAAATTCGTTTCATATGTTCTATGGTGGTATCCTCATGGACATCTAAGCCTAATTGTGTCTCTGCAGCTTCGAGAATCCTGTCATAAATTAGAAGCCTTCCCAATAAGATCAGGAGTGAAACAAGGATGCCCATTATCACCTCTATTATTCAACATAGTACTAGAAACACTAGCAGTAGCAATTAGAGAAGAAAAAGAAATTGAAGGTATCAAAATAGGCAATGAGGAGACTAAGCTATCACTCTTTGCAGATGATATGATGGTCTACTTAAAAAATCCTAGAGAATCAACTAAGAGGCTGGTAGAAATAATCAACAACTTTAGCAAAGTTGCAGGATACAAAATAAATGCACATAAATTATCAGCATTTCTATATATTTCCAACACATTAGAGCAGCAAGAGGTAGAAAGAGAAACACCATTTAAAATCACCCTAGACAATATAAAATACTTAGGAATCTATCTACCAAAACAAACACAGCAATTATATGAAAACAACTACAAAACACTTTCCAAACAAATAAAACTGGATCTCAATAATTGGAAAGCCATTGATTGCTCATGGGTAGGACGAGCTAACATAATAAAAATGACCATTCTACCCAAATTAATTTACCTATTTAGCGCCATACCTATCAAACTACCAAAAAACTTCTTTACTGAATTAGAAAAAACTATAACAAATTTCATTTGGAATAACAAAAGGTCCTCATTAAACTTTTGCTGGTCATATCTGGACATCAATTCACCTAGGATGAACCAAAAATCTACAAAATCTGGGTAATAGGTCTTAATAAATGACCGCAAGATTTTTACAGATTTCCCAGGGTCGTCATAAAATTTTGGAGCTTTTCATTTGATTGCTTCTGCATCCTCTGCCCAGAAACGGGTATGCTGTTTAACATGGAATATCCTGTCTTTTCTAATCACTGGGAGGCCCGTTAGAGGAAAAAGATTAATTGGGATATCACTGGTGTCATGGGCCCTTTGTTTCTTCTCTGCTCTTGTTTCCCCTCAAGCCTTATCATCATTGTTTCCATTAACCTGCTGTACACAACCACAGCCAGTGTCCTTACATCTATTCCGCTTTATATACATCTCCATATTATCCATTTGCACTTGTAACAGTCTCATCAACTTGATTTCCAATTCCTTACACCACCAGTTAATTATCTTGAGTATATAACGTGTACTTCGATAACCATCTCATTCTATATACAATGTATAAACACAATAACATAGGCGTATTAGCTAATATGTCTAGCACTGTTTTCTCCCACACAGGTTTTACTATCTCAAAATCAACAAAGAATTTAATATATTTAGGGATACCCTTAAACAGAAAACAAGGAATACCCCATAACACATTCCACAGAAATAATAAACAATTATCTACTATATCTCTATATCTTCCATAACTGCCTTTACTAATATTGGTATTACTCCAAAACTTGGTGATAAATTATAAGTATTATTAAAATCCACTATGAAATACTTTACCAAAATACTCAACAAGAATTAACAATAAGAATAACAGTACACACACAAAAAAGAACAAAACACCACAGGAAAAAACTGCAAAGAAAAAAAATTAAAATCCCTTTTCCTGAGGTCTTTAAATGTCAAGGAGCACTGTGAGAACCCTGTAGGTATTTCTCAATGAGCTCAGTAGTGGAGAAACCTTTCCCTATTGGGTTAGAATGTTGAAGCTCAGTTTGTCCTCAGCCACTGACCTGAACACTTCTCCCTGCTGAGTTACTGTTTAACTGCCAAGGTTTCTCCAACCCATCTGAAAGGTACCAATTGAAGTGGGTAAATAAATACATAGGGGTTTCTAGAGGGGGAAAAGGGATGACTGAGGAATGAAGGGTGGAGAGGTATAACTACCTTAGACAAATACAAATGAGCTATGACAATATGAGTGAGTGGCAGTTGGGATCCAACTGACTCAGACTACATCAGCCAGGGAAACCTTACTTACTATGGAAAAGAAACAACAGGAAGTTAAAATCACTATTTAATAATGAATTTAAAAGGTAAGAGATTTAGGGAGAGGTCACCCTAAAGGACTGAGAGATGGGTCAAGATCTATTCTATAATACCACAAGCTGTCAGTTTGGCTGGCTGGAAGGGAAAATGGATGTCTCACAACTGGTCCCACTTCTGTTCCAACTATGATCACAGATTTCAGGAACACAGGTCCACAGCAAAATAAATCCACAAAGGTAAAGACAAGGAGCTTGAATCAGCCTGGGATGTTCACCACCCAAGTCTGATCCTCCTGCTCAACTTGAATTTCCCACAGGCAGGTGTTTCTTCTGGGGAGACAAATACACTCTCCTGGGCCCTCCACTAGAGGCAGTTCATCAGCATTTAACTGCTCTTAGGAATCATTTCCTTCCTTGCCACTATTCCATCATTGGAACCTTTAGGTCTTATCTGACAGCCTGGGTGCTAATTTCACTAAATGTCTAAACTCATTAATTTTTCTCATAACACAGCTCAGCCACCATCTTCTACATAAAGCCTTTTCTGAATCTTCCTCCAAGATATTAGTGCCCCACCTACCAAACTCTCTTGGATTTAAATATTTTTAATATGTCTGTATGCATTAACTTCATATCTGTAGTCATTAAGTATTTTTATATATTATTACAGTACTTGTCATTCCTATTAGAAGGTAAGCTTGAGTGTAAAGACTATTTTTTGGTCTTTATACTTGTACCCCCTAGGATCTACCATAGTTCTTAGCTCATTGTTGGTTGGTTGATCATCAGACAATATGGTCCATGGTCATAAAACAAAAATACTTAATTTGATCTATCATATCTTATTAATACTATTTTGTTTTTTACAGTTTAAATTTGTGTATAGACACCATGTTTTTCCCCAGTTCAATTACAATGTTTTTTTCTAAATGAACATTTAATCTCAATTCCTTGCTGTTGTTACCTAGGGCCTGAAGGTTATATAGGGGCAGACTCACAAGACCCTGCACACTTCGATTCTCAGCAACCAGCAGTATTGGAAGAAGAAGAAGTCATGATAGCTCACTCTCATCCGCAAGAAGTTTACAATGAATATGTATCTAGAGGGTGCAAGAATAAATGTCATTCCCATTTCCATGATACTCTAGGCCAATCAGATGATCTCATTCATCATCATCATGATTACCATCATATTCTACATCACCACCATCATCAGAATCATCATCCCCACAGTCACAGTCAGCGCTATTCTCGGGAAGAATTGAAAGATGCTGGCATAGCCACATTAGCCTGGATGGTGATCATGGGTGATGGCTTACACAATTTTAGTGACGGCCTAGCAATTGGTAAGTACATGGATATACATTTCTTTGGCATACTGATATGATTAAATGCTTCTTTGGTCTGTATGTCACTTAGTAGTCATGATTTTTAAATGAATAGGTATTTTTTTTTTATATTTGTGGATGATTTACAATATACAGTGATCCCTCACCTATCCTGGGAATTACATTCAAGAGACCCCCTGCTATAGGTGAAAATCTGCAAAGTAGCAGTGTTATATTTATTTTATTATTTATATGTATTTTAAGGCTTTATAAGCCCTCCCACTCTCCTATAAAGCTTTTCTACACTCTTATTAACCTTTTCCACACTCTTGTATACTGAGCCAATCAGTATCCAGAACACAGAACATAGCACTGTGGTTGGTTGCCTGTCATTCCATCAGCCAATAGTGCGCCATGTACAATCTCATGTTGGCAAACTTGCATAAGTGGTACTGGCATACTGCATTTCCACTGGTTACAGTATCATATTCATCTGCAAAATCCCGTGATATAGCGAAAACTCAGCAATACAGATATATATTTTTTTAAAAACCTGTGATACAATGAAGCCACGATAAGTGAACCATGATATAGCAAGGGATGACTATGCCTGTAGAAAGAAAATCTACAACAGTGTGATTGACAAGGTTTCAAATCATGCAAGTTTTATGGCAGTTGTCAGTTGTACAGGACTTGAATAATTTAGGAATTTTAATATGTACCAAGGAACAAATAAGAGAAATTGATCAAGAAACAAATTGTGTCTTATAAATATTGCAACTTCTTTAAGGCTTCAGGAATTTGGGAAGACCTAAACACATTTTTTTTCCCCATGGGTAGGAATCTGATTTTTCCACCCTCCCTTCTCTGCCCGTCCCATAACTGAAAACAGTTAGAAGTTAGAAAAGATGCCTGTTAACATGTGTCTTTGAATAAAATAAATTTCTACATGAGCCACGTCTCCCCTCTGGAACCTAAGTCCATCAGTTTTCTATCAGGAAGCAGTGTGTTTCACCATTAGTCCTTTGGAATTATGGCTTGTCATAATAATAATCAGTAAATCTCATAGTTGTATACCATCATTATATAAGAAGTTGCCCTGGTTCTATTTACCTCACTCTGTATCAGTTTATATAAGTCTTCCAAAGTCTCTCTGAAACCATCTCCTTCGTCATTATAATACAATAATATTCTATCTTATTTACATACCATAACTCATTCAGTTATTCCCCAATTTATGGACACCCTCTCAGATTTCCATTCTTTGCCACAAAAATAGCTAGATATATTTTCATACGTTCTTTTTTTTTTTTTTTTTTTTTTTTTTTTTTTTTTTTAATTTTTTTTTTTTAAACCTTTAACTTCTGTGTATTGGCTCATAGGTGGAAGAGTGGTAAGGGTGGGCAATGGGGGTCAAGTGACTTGCCCAGGGTCACATAGCTGGGAAGTGTCTGAGGCCAGATTTGAACCTAGGACCTCCCTTCTCTAGGCCTGACTCAATCCACTGAGCTACCCAGCTGTCCCATTTTCATACATTCTTAATTAGAATTTTTTTTTTTTTTAGGGCTAATCTTTCCCTTAATCTATTCTACTAATCTCCCCTTCCCCTCCTTTCCTTCTTCTATTTCTCTGTTAGAGTGTTATGTATTCTCTGCTAAGTGGAAAATTTTTCCATGGTTACATGATTTGTTTTTACTCTCCCCTCTATCCACCATAGCCAACGTGCATTTAAGTGGAATAAATACCATTTGTTGGGTGTGTGTGTTATTATAAGGGGATTTTTAGGATGTAATAGGGAATCTGCAGGATGTAATATGAGACTGAAGCTAGGGGTAATAGCTGATAGGAATAGCAAATAAGGCAAGGCAAGGGACCCAAGGCTGGAGGTAATCAAGGGAATAGGCTAGGTAGTAGGTAAATTAAGGCAGTATGGTAGATGAGGAAGGTACAATGATGAAGGTTGGTAGTTGAGGTGGTAGGAGAAATGAGGGAATGTCTCAGTTTAGGAATATAACACTGAGGTATCAAAGGTTGCAAGGGAGAGGATGAGTTAAACTAAGGCAGGCAACAGCAGCAGGGAAATACAGACCGGGACCCAGGTTAGAGACAAAACACTGAAGAGAAACAGACTGAGCCCTTCAAGTAAAAGGACACTTTTACAGAGCAAGGTTAGAGCCAGCCATGGCCAGCTTGAAACTGACTTGAGGCTTTAGTCAGTTTCACAGGAAGGGACTAGAAAGGAAGTATTGAAGTTACACTTCCTTTCAAATGGATACCCTCAGCTTCCCTCAAACTCCAGAGACTATGTTATTCCTCTCTCTCTTCCTCTCGTATTAATCAACTAATGAAGTAGCCAAAAGGTCTTGATTAAGTACAAACAGGATTTATTGTCTTCTAGGATAGATTGGCAGGGTAGAGGATACAAGGTAGCCCTAACAGCTGCTTAGAGAAACTTCAGGTGGGGGAAAGGAGGCAGGAATGTGAGACTGAGAAAAGACCTGCCTTAATTCAGCTTTCAGGTGGTTTTGTAATCAATGGGGTTAGGAAAGTTGGATACAAAGATTCAATAGATAATTTGTTGCAAGTGTAAGCCCTATTTGACTATTTAAAATATCAAGTTTAAACTAACACTCTGAACTACCCTCCTTTCAGACCCTCACAGGAATTCAGGCAGGGAAAATGAAGGTGGGAATAAGGTATGATAGGGAGATTCAAAGGAATTAGCTAAATTAACAAATTTCAAAAGAAAAGCTGCAAAAATATAGGTCAGGTTTCAATCTAAAGAAGGAGCTCAGATGGACCCTGGTTCTCTCCACGAGTTCCCAGAACCAACTGACCCTTTCCCAAGATTCTAAACTCCTTAACTGACAGCAGAACTCTGCAAAGTCAGTTATGCCCCCTCTCTTCACCTCTGTGTGTATTCTCTCTTTTGACCAGTTCAGATGAGTGAAGTTCAAGTGTAAGCCACTGCCTTCCTCCTTGTTTGTGTAGACCAGTGATGGCAAGCCTTTTAAAGACCACAAGCTGCATACTATGTGTGGCCCTCCCCCCAAGACTGCTTTGCCCTACTGCCTTACCCCAGACAGGGCAGGGATTAAGAGACAGAAGTGGCCTGAGTGCCCCACTCAGGGGACAGAGTAAGCTCAGAGAGGCAGAAAGGCACAGATGGGGAACGGAGCAGCTCTCAGTCCCTTTGCCTTTCTAGTAATTAACTGGTAGGCGACGATCTGTGTGCCCACAGAAAGGTCTCTGCATGTTATCTGTCCATCATCGTAGGTATAGACTGTCTCTTGTGCCCCAAGATTTTATGAGGTAATTTTCTTTAAACTTTCCTGCATCCTCCCCAGTGTATTTCTCTTATTCTTCCTTTCCATTCTTCTCTCTAGATCATCAAGAAATAACAGAATCACTCTGAGACCTTCTGTCTAATTAGAATCACTTGGTTACTCATAGTTCATAGGGGACACTTGTATCATCTCTACATATTAGAATGTAAACAGTTTGTCCTTGTTTAGATCTTTATAATTGTTTGTTTTACCTTTATTTTTCTTAATTCTTGTATTTTGAAGAAATAATGTGGATAGATGGTGATATCCATGATAGGAAACTGGGTTAGATAATTAATTGGCTGTTTGTAACTATCTCATTTCCCTATTGTGAAGGGAAGACAAAATGGACTTCACAGGGCCAGCTCACACAAGCCTTGGACACCTTGTATTTTCTTCTGGATTTTTTTTTCTGTCAGTCTTTTGAACTTATTTTAATGTTTCCTGTTTCATGGAGTGTTGTTAGTTTCTATTTGGTCCATTCTAATTTTGGGGGGATTTGTTGCTTGGGTAGGGTTTTGTTCTTCTGCTCAAACTGTTCATTTTCTTTCTAATTCTTTCATAGCTCTCAGTTCTTTTCCATTTTTTTTCCTCAGTAGCTCTTTTCATTTATTAAATATATTTTTAAGTCTTTCAAACTCTCATTTCATTTATTCAAGTTCTGATTGAATTTGTACCCAAAATATTTTTTCCCCTAAGATTTTTCCTTATTATATATTGGAACCATTATTTTCTAGATTTGTGTCATCCCTGTCATAATAGTTTTTTATGCTGAAATTGTTGTTTGCTGCTTCATTCTTCTACCTTGTATGATTTCAAACTTCTTGTTATGAACCAGTCCTATGCATTTATTGACATTTAATATCAAGTCATAATAGAATTCTTTAATACTATAAATGTTTAGGAGAAGTGGGGTCACAAGATAGCAGAATAACAGGAAGTAGTATAGTGACCTCCTCCTCAAAACACCTCTAAACAGATCTAGAAATTGCTCCAGACTGAAACCTGATGGGGAAAATTAGGAAAGTCACTGAGATTCTTTTTGCTACTTTGTTGGAGCATAGTGTTGCTATTCTAGGATCTAGCTCAGCTGGGAGATAATATGAGCTATTAGGGCTCATCCAGGTATAAGTGATGATGTATGTTTCTGGTGTGAGTTTGCATGTGAGCAGCTGAAGACTATTGCTGGACTCAACCACTACAGGTGGAAAGTTCTGATTAAAAGTAAGACCTATAAGCTCACTTCTGGTCCAAAATTATTTGCTCTAGTTTTTCTTCCATAGGCTTGAGACTGGACTAGAAAGTAGACCAGACATAAGACCTCATTTTGCTCTTGACATCTGAGCCACATTACTGCTGCTTCTGAGTGTCTACATACCTATCTGTATCCTTATGCTGACCTGGAAAAATGCCTGACTGAATTTCTTGAATTTCTCCATTATGATTTAGTTTGGTGTGGATTTTTTTTTTTCTTCTGGAAAAATTTTTCATGGTTCTACAATTCATGTTCTTACTCACCCCACCCCCCACCCACCCATAGCCAACACACATTTTCACTGGTTTTTACAAGTGTCATTCATCAAGACCTATTTCCATGTTATTGTTAGATGCACTGGGGTGGCCTTTTTAGAGTCTACATCCCAAATCATGTCTGCATCAACCCATGTGTTCAAGCAGTTGTTTTTCTTCTGTATTTCCACTCCTGTAGTTCTTCCTCTGAATGTGGGTAGCGTTCTTTTCCATAAGTCCCTCAAAATTGTGCCAGACCATTGCATTGCTGATAGTAGAGAAGTCCATTACATTCGATTTTACCACAGTGTATCCGTTTCTGTGTATAATGTTCTTCTGGTTCTGCGCCTTTCACTCTGCATCAATTCCTGGAGGTCTTTCCAGTTCACATAAAACTCCTCCAGTTTATTATTCCTTTGAGCACAATAGTATTCCATCACCAGCAGATAACACAATTTGTTCAGCCATTCCCCAATTGAAGGGCATATCCTTGTTTTCCAGTTTTTTGCCACCACAAAAGAGCACACGTATCATTGATTAAGACCCAATTCCATATTATTGATAGTTGGACTAGAGATATCGTTTAGTGTCTTCATCCCCAGTAATATCCCCATCAACCCATGTGTTCGAGCAGTTGTTTTTCCTCTGTGTTTCTCCTCCCACAGTTCTTCCTCTGAACGTGGCTAGTTTTCTTTCTCATAAGTCCCTCAGCCTTGCTCTGGATTCTTGCATTGCTGCTAGGAGAGAAGTCGTTATGTTCGATTTTACCACAGTGTATCCATTTCTGTGTATAATGTTCTCCTGGTTCTGCTCCTTTCACTCTGCATCAGTTCCTGGAGGTCATTCCTATTCACATGGAATTTCTCCAGTTCTTTATTCCTTTGAGCGAAATAATATTCCATCACCAATGGATACCACAATTTGTTCATCCATTCCCCAATCAAAGGAATTACAGCTGTTTCAAAAAAATTTCATTTCCCTTTTGGGGTTTGATGGAAAGTCTAATTTTCTTTAGACTATACTTTTTATGTAGAAGACCTTTGAGTGATGCAAAAAAAAAAAAATTACCTTAATCAGATTCTCAATTTCTGATGCTTTATTTTTCCTTTTCACAGGAGCAGCTTTTACAGAAGGATTATCCAGTGGTTTAAGTACTTCTGTTGCTGTTTTTTGTCATGAATTACCTCATGAATTAGGTAAGATACATTTACTAATAAATAAGGAACAGGTATCCACTCTGCCAGTTTTTAGATAAAAGAAGGGAGGACCCAACATAGCCTGGGTAGAGAGACAACTTAAGCCAACCATAAAATCAAACTGTTTGAGCTTTAAAAATCAAAAGGCTTTTTGGGAGTCCAAGAAGGGCATACAAATTAATATTAACTTTCCACATTACTTATGTAGACTATTTCTACTAAATTATCAGACCTTTTTGGTTCATTTGTTTTTCTGAATTAGTCATCAGGTATAATAGTTTTTGAAAAAATTTAAAATTCTGCCTCAGAGTAGCAATTATTGATTCACTTATAGTTTTTCCACCAGCAGGTCTTCAAAATACAGTTGTTTTCTAAACAAATGTAATCATATCTAAATGATTGTTTATTATTTCCCAAATGTTTGGAAAAGTTTTCTCAGTGCAAATCATACTGTCTTTGCCTACCCATCCTATGAATCTTATTCTTATCAAGTTCATCCAAAGCTTGACGTCTGAGGGTTGCCTGTTGGCTATCTGTTATCCATCACCTATCTTATATGACCAATCAATCTTCTCTTGTTATTTGGCATTACATTGTACTTTTTTATCCTGAATTAAATTTACCATCTATTTTCCTCCATTTCTCAATTAATTTGTCTAGACAATCCAGTCCAAACAGGCCCTTCTTCCCAATTTGTCTGTTATTATCATTATCCTACTTTTGAGAAAAAAAATTTTGGATGTCTTTTGATTTTATATCTTCTACATTACCTATATCCTGCTTCCAGAATCCTCTCCTGGTGAACCAACTGTCCCTTATTATAAAGAATAAGAGAAAAAAAGAAAAATAAAGAATAAAGTGGTGGAAAGTTGAGCAAAATTAACCAACATATGAGAGACATCTAACATTATATATAGTTATACACATAATCCTGCCCTTCTACAGGAGAGTTTGTCTTCTGATAATTTCTCTTTGGGGACAAGTTTTGTCATTATAATTTCAAAGCATTCAGTGTTTTGTTTTGTTTTTTTTAAACCCTTACCTTCTGCCTTGGAATCAATAATGTGTATTGGTTCCAGGGCAGAAGAGTCTTATGGGCTATGCAATGGGGGTTAAGTGACTTATCTAGGGCCAAGTAACTACGAAGTATCTGAGATCAGATTTGAACCCTGGACCTCCCATCTCTAAGCCTTACTCTCAATCCACTGAGCTACCTAGCTGCCCCCAAAGCATTCAGTTTTTGTTATTTTTGCCATTTGTAGTACATTGTTGTAATCATTCTGTATCTTCTTGTCTTGATTTAGCTTACTTAAATTTTGTATTAGTCTATATAAGCCTTTCCATGCATCTCTGTATTCATCATTTCTTATAAAACAGTAATAGTTCATTATATTTGTGTACCATAGTTTGTTTAGACATTTCCTAATCAATAAACATTTGTTTTGTTTCTAGTTTTTTGCTACCACAAAAAATTTTGCCATAAATATTTTGATGTTATTTATGGCAATATTTTCTGGGATAGCAAAAAGGAAGTTAATATCAGAAAGATCTTATTTTTTATTTTAATTTATTTTATTTTTCTCCCATGTTCGTGATTCTTGTTTTCTTTCCTTCCCTCTCCCAGAGTTGACTGCAATTTTTTGGGTTATACATATATTATCACTCATCCTATTTCCATATTTATTCATTTTTGTAATAGAATAATCTTTTAAAAATCACAACCCCAAATTATATGCCCATATAAACAAGTGATAAATCATGTGTTTTTTTCTAGATTTCTACTATTATAAAAATAAATCTAGATGTAGATGTTGTATATGGAGAGGAGAGAGACCTAAACTGGATACCACCACTGGTAAATGTGTGACAGCAGTGATAGCCCAGATAGGTGGCTAGGGCAAGATCAAGTGATGCTTGCCCTAGCTAGATGATATGACACCTCCCTCCTTTATAACAGTGCCCAGGCAGGATCCTTCAGGTAAATGGATGATATCCCTTCAGGTCCCACCTGAGGTTGATTGATAGTGTAAATGGGCTCTATTAACTTGATAAAGATTTGTTTCTGACTGCGTATCTCCATTCCCAAAGAAACTAGGAAATAGCCACTCCAGGAAGGTACTTAAAGGCTTTGACTGTATTTAACAAAGATGGAGTGTTGAGATTGGATAGAGGTATTGGGAAAACCCTAACTAAATTTGGTAATGATAAACCCTTAAACTGTAGGCAAGTAATGAATCAGAATGGTTAGCTCCTCTCTGGTCCAGCCTGGCCACAGCCAAACAGAGTAGGCAAACTGCTGCTTGCTATTTCAGCTTCTTCTCCTTTGTTAGATGATATGCCTAACCAGTCTTTGGGATATCCACCCCTTTCCAACCTCTTCTTCTCCTGCCCACTTCCCGGATCCCTCCTGGGCCCTGGGAAACCTAGATAACTTAGATGATTGATTTCCTAATATCTAGGGGCAGTAGAATTAGAAGATGATGGTCTGGGTACAGGTTGATGATGTTATCAGGAACAAGACAGAAAGATCTTGCAAGGTTGAGCTCAGTAAGTCTCAATCCCAAAAAGACCAGGATCCACAGATCTCAGGTCTCAAGGAAGGAAAGGAACCCTCAGCCGGGGATGCCAGGGTGTTTTATACCTCCTGGGCCAACTGCTCTCCCTGTCCTCACGGCCCTCTGGGAACATTCCGATATCCAACAGATCCACCTATAAATCAACAGTGTGGACTCCTGGCTCCCAGAGATTCAATATAACACTACTCCCACAGTTCTTTCTCCAGATTTCTTTCTCATAAGATCCTCAGTGTTGTCCTGGCTCTTTTAGTAGCAAAGTCAATCACATTTGTGATTATCTCACATTGTTTTAGTTACTGTGAACGATGTTCTCCTGGTTCTTCTCATTTTGCTTATATATAAGTTCATATAGGTCTTTCCAGTTCTTATAGAAATCAAGCAGTTCATCATTCCTTATAGCACAGTAGTATTCCATCACCACATACCACAATTTGTTCAGCCATTCCCCAATTGAGGCACATCCCCTCATTTTCTATTTTTATTTTTTTTTTTTGCTATCACAAAAAGTGCAGCTATAAATATTTTTGTACAAAGAGAGCCTTTCCCATTTTTAAAAAATCTCTTTGAGGGGCAGCTGGGTAGCTTAGTGGATTGAGAGCCAGGCCTAGAGACGGGAGGTCCTAGGTTCAAATCCAGCCTCAGACACTTATCAGCTGTGTGACCCTGGGCAAGTCATTTGACCCCTATTGCCCACCCTTACCACTCTTCTACCTAGGAGCCAATATACAGAAATTAAAAGTCCTTTGGGCATAATTCCAAATTGCCTTCTAGAATAGTTGGATCAATTCACAATTCTAACAGCAATACATTAATGTTCCAGTTTTGCCACATTCCCTCCAACATTTTTTTTAACTGTCATATTAGTTAATCTGCTAGGTGTGAGGTGGTACCTCAGAGTTGTTTTAATTTGCATTTCTCTTATCAGAAGGGACTTTGAACATTTTTATGTGATTATTGGTAGTTTTGATTTCATCCGAAAACTACCTATTTACATTCCTTGACCATTTGTCAACTGGGAAATGATTTGATTTCTTATAAATTTGACTTATTTCTTTGTGTATTTGAGAAATTAGATCAGAAAGGTCCCATATTAACATAAAATAAGACCTTTCTAATACTTTCTGATAACTTCTTTGGGCCATTTATATCATAGAGGAATCTCTTTGTCAGTGGTTATGGATATTTAACTCATTTTCTTTGAATGATTCCAGACAGCTTTTTAGAATAATTATATAAATTCGTATTCCCACCAACATTGATTATTCCTATTTTTTATCATCTTGCCAATTTGCAAGGTATGCAAAGTCTTTTTTTTTTTTTTTTAAACCCTTACCTTCCGTCTTGGAGTCAATACAGAGTATGCATCAGTTTGAGTTGTGTTTTGTGTCTTTTATGTTGTGTTGCATGAATATACTTGTCTTCATGGTGTCTGTCCTCTTCTCATAGATCTTTTTTTTTTAAGCTCTTATCTTCTGTCTTAGAATAATACTCTGTATTGACTTCAAGGCAGAAGAGTGGTAAGGGTAGGCAGTGGGGGTCAAGTGACTTGCCCAGGGTCACATAGCTGGGAAGTGTCTGAGGCCAGATTTGAACCTAGCACCTCTCATCTCTAGGCCTGGCTCTCAATCCACTGAGCTACCCAGCTGCCCCCTATGCAAAGTTATTTTGTTTGGCATTTCTCTAGCTATTAGTGATTTGAAGCACTCTTTCATATAATTGCCAAGTGTTTGCAACTGTTTTTTTTTTATTATTATTTAGAATATTTTTCCATGGTTACATGATTCATGATTTTTCCACCCCTTCCCAGTGCTGACAAGTAATTCTACCGAGTTGTACATATATCATTAAAACCTGGTTTTTCATATACTTTGACCACCTATCTATTTAGGAATGGCTTTTGATCTTACCTGGACAGTGAAAATATGTATTTTTCAAAAAATGTTTATTTTAATAATAATAAACTTCCTCATAATTTTTACGGATTATATGATCTGTTATGTAAAACATTTCTTTATTATTCATTTTTGGAAGTGAATAATCTTATAAAACCAAAACACCCAAACATATACACAAATAAGCAGGTGGGGTAAATCATATGCTTTCATCTGCATTCCTATTCCAACAGTTCAGAAATATGTATCTTAGATATCTGACTCTTATCAGTGATATTTGATGCACATTTTTTTAAAATCTCTAGGCAGGGGGCAGCTGGGTAGCTCAGTGGATTGAGAGTCAGGCCTAGAGACAGGAGGTCCTAGGTTCAAATCTGGCCTCAGACACTTCCCAGCCTTGTGGTCCTGGGCAAGTCACTTAACCCCTATTGCCTAGCCCTTACCACTCTTCTGCCTTAGAGTCTATATTGACTCCAAGATGGAAGGTAAGGGTTTAAAAAAAAAATCACTTTTATTTTTATTATCCCAGTTGCATTTATTTTGTTCTTTAGAACATTTTACAATTTTATGCAATCAAAATAAGCTTTTTACTCTTTTGTAAATCACCTCTAGTCCCTTGTTTGGTTAGATATTCACCCTCTAGCACTTCTTAACTTCAAAATGTATTATAAAACAGCAGTCATCAAAACTTTGCTATTGATTTAAAAAATAGAGAAATAGCTTTTGTGCATTGGTGGGGAATAAGGCAGGAACACTATGAAGGCCTCGGAGCCCTGAGAGAATATAAGGTAGTTGGACAATGCCTCCTTTCTTCCAAGAGGCCAGAGACATCTTTTTTTCAAATGTGGATCTTTGCTCCTAATTACATGGTAGCAAAGTCTCATTTCAGGTACTTTGTTTCCAAGATGAAGAAGTCTTCTGGAGAAATTGTTTACTGCAGACAGGTCTTTGAAAGTCCCCTCTTAGGGTGAAAAACTTTGGCATCTGGCTGCCTATGATTCCAGGAGTGTGACCCATAACATGTACAGGGAGTACAGGGACCTGACCACTGCTGGTCCTGTCACCCAATGCTGCCAAGATACGGGAGCCCATCACCATGTCTGGGCCTGCTCCTTCTAGATCATGAAAGTGGAAGAAATTCCTGCTAGCAAGTGCCACCACCCTGCCGTCAAGCAGTTTCACAACTACAAAATCAAGTTCCCTCTGCCTCACAGAGTCCTGCACCACCAGCACAAGCCATGTTTTACTACCAAGAGGGCCAATAGGTTATTCTAAATGCAGAGACAAGGAGCTATATGTTTTATTTGAGCTGTTTAAATAAATTTCTCAATTAAAAAAAATAGAGAAGTAGATCAATAGAGTAGACTATAGAAGAAAGAATAAAAAATAATGGAACCTGGAGTAACTAGGTAGCACAGTGGATAGAGTGCCAGACCTAGATTCAAATTTGGCCTCAGACACTTTATAGCTGGGCAAGTCATTTAACCCCAGTTGTGTTTTTCTTGCTTCTTTTCTGCCTCAGAACTGATACTGAGACAGACGGTAAGGGTTTTATAAAATAAAAAATAATGGAATCCATTAATCCTGTGTTCATAAACTTGAAAACATAAATTACTTAGGAAAGAATACCCTATTTGTTAGCAACTGGTGAAATGGTATTTCATTGCTAGACATATATCCCCAGGGAAGTCTTTTATAAAAAGAAAATCCCAATATGCACCAAAATATTCATAGCATCACTTTTGTGGTGGCAAAGAACTAGAAAAAAAGTATATAGCTATAAATTAGAAATGGCTAAATAAATTGTGGTATGTTAATCAAACATTACTGTGTGTAAATGATGAATATGGGAAAAAAATACTGTACATTAATTCATGAAAAATTAAGTAGCTCCAAGAAAAAATTATACACAATTATCTCAGCAATGTAAAAAGGACATCTATCATAAAAAAATCCAAAATAAATTTTGCTGGGTAGCTCAGTGGATTAAAGCCAGGCCTAGAGACAGGATCCTAGGTTCAAATCTGATCTCAGACACTTCCCAGCCCTGTGACCCTGGGCAAGTCACTTAACCCACATTGCCTAGCTCTTAACACTCTTCTACCTTGGAACCAATACACAGTATTGACTCTAAGAGGAAAGGTAAGGATTTCAAAAACAAACAAATAAGTAAATTTTGCAAAGTTACAAACAACAAGCATGGCCCTAAAAAGGAGATAAGGGAAGACATTTCCTCCCAATTCTTTGTAGAAGTGAGAGAGCTATAGGTGTAGAACATTGTGTATAATTTGAGAATTTTTTAATGTTCATTTGTTGTACTGAATTATTTTTCTTTTGAAAAAAGTTAATTTGTTTTATGGAATGACTTAAGAGGTGAGGGGGAAGTAATATAGAGAAAGAAAATATATGTAATATAAAAAAAGATCTCAATAAAAATTTTAGAAAATTCATCCCTTTCATTGTATAAAGTATATTATTTTTAGAACGTAATCTTTAATATTCATGTCACACATACATTCTGACTGTATTGTGGTACAAAGTGTAAATTATCATCTTAAACTTGAATTCTATCAAAATGATTTCTGTTCTTCCTATAAGTCCTTGTCAAATAGGAAATTCTTTAAGTAACTTGTTTGTTATATTTATCAAATGCTCTGTTATTGAATTCAATTATTTCCTATTCTTTCCTACTTCTCCCTTGTTCTGTTTTTCTTGTTTTTTGAGCTAGAACAAAATGGTTTTGATGACTTTTTTGTTTATAATTTAGTTTGAAGCCAGAGGTGCTATATCCCCCTTTTAATAGGTTAGAAAATTTGAAACTTATTCTCTCCTCTGCCCTTTGATAAAAATGCTTTCTTTATAATACTTTATATCTATTCCATCTCCAGGTCTTTTCCTGGATAACCCTAATCTCTAAGTATTACTTTTGCTATGTCACTCTCATGTTCAAAATGCATTACAGTAGGCTCTCTATTGCCTTTTGTGCCAGATCTAAACACTTTTACCTGTTTTTTTGTTTGTTTGTTTTTACATTTTTAAACCCTTAACTTCTGTGTTGGCTCCTATGTGAAAAAGTGGTAAGGGTGGGCAATGGGGGTCAAGTGACTTGCCCAGGGTCACACAGCTGAGAAGTGTCTGAGGCCGGACTTGAACCTAGGACCTCCCATCTCTAGGCCTTACTCTCAATCCACTTAGCTACCCACCTGCCCCTTTTGCCTGTTTTTTGAGGATTTCATAGTGTCATTTCCATTTTACCTCTTGAACCTAATTTCACCTTCTCCCCTGTTCATTTCTGTTGTTTCAAGTATATTGTGTTTCTCATAGTTGTAGGAATTCTAGAAGTTCTAAATAAATATTTGATTGGATCAGGGAGAAGACTTTCCAGTCTTGCCTCTGAGGCTTAAATAGCTCAATGACCATCAACAAAGTTAGTTAATTTTTTGGGTCTCAATTTCTTCATCTGAAAAACGGAGATGATATTAACTACTATTTACCTCCCAGGATTATTGTGACACTTGGATGGGAATGTTTCTCAAAGTGCTTTGCAAATGTAAAAGAATGAAATAAAGGACCTAATAGATTTTCTAGGAGGCTGGCAGACACCCAGCCACATATTCATTAGAGAAATAACTTTTGAGTTCTTTTTTATTTCTGTGTCCTTTTTTTAATAAATTGCTCTGTTGCAAAGACTAATCATTTAATGAATCTTTATAGAATGAAAAACTTTTACTTTTTAAATCAAATAATTTTTCAGATTCCACGTGACATTGTATGAAAGCTATAATTTTATCTTCATTTTTGTCTTTAACTTAGTTTTGTAAAAATATAGTGAACCTGGTAGTTTACTTCTCTTTAAAATCCAAAATTGCCTTTTTGTGCATGTGTCATCATACAGTTTCCTTTTTATTATTTTAACAATAATGAAGGAAATGGCATCATAGCTATTTTTTATTCTCTCACAGGTGATTTTGCTGTTCTCTTAAAAGCTGGCATGACCGTTAAACAAGCAGTTCTTTATAATGCCCTGTCAGCCATGTTGGCTTATCTTGGAATGGCAACTGGAATTTTTATCGGTCATTATGCTGAAAATGTTTCTATGTGGATATTTGCACTTACTGCTGGCTTATTCATGTACGTCGCTCTGGTTGATATGGTAAGTTTTTATGTAATTAAATCACATTCTTCTATTATAATCAGAAATTTGTCAGTTCCTATTAACAAGAGGTTAGTTTGAAAAAGTTTTATACAATACATAACAATGATAAAACATGTGAGATTTGTCATGAGGGACACATGCGACATCTCCTCTTTTACATACTGTCCTTATTGCCAGCCATCTCTTTTCTAACATGTGACAGTGTTAATAGACCCACCTCCTTTCTCAGGAACTGGCAAGCCACACAGCTAATTTAAGATGAGTCGCTATCAATACACTTAGTCACCTCTTGGTTTTTTGTAATTATTTAAGGAAAACCTAGGATAATTAATACTCAAAAGTAGTAACATAGAAAACTTAGCTTTGTTAGTAACAGGCTCTCTTTACTTCAAAACATTTACAGGTCATTGCTAATTAATAAATGAAAATAAGTTTCTTAAACAAAATCCAGATAATAATTGCTGGGAATATTTAAGAACCTTGAGTGTGAAACTTCATTTCCTAAATCTTATTTAGTCTTAGCCAAAGAGAAAGAACAAAAGAAATATTTGATTTAGTCTCAAAATGTTAGTAGATTGACCTGTGGCGATGTAAGGAATATATAGTGTAAAGCATCTTTAATATTGATCTTCAAAGAGAAGAGTATTTTCCTTAAAGATGTATACAATTGGGGCAGCTAGGTTGCTCATTGGATTGAGAGCCAGGCCTAGAGACGGGAGGTTCTAGGTTCAAATCTGGCCTCAGACACTTCCCAGCTGTGTGACCCTGGGCAAGTCACTTGACCCCCAGTGCCTAGCCCTTACCATTCTTCTGCCTTAGCATCAATATACAGTATTGACTCCAAGACAGAAGGTAAGGGCCCCAAATAAATAAATAAATTTAAAGACAAAAACAAACAAAAACAAAACAAAAACAAAAAAATAAATAAATAAAATTTAGGAAGGTGTATGCAAATAAATTGATCTCTAATTGTTTAGCAATTTTTCTCTCTTGTTGAGCTAACAATACTAATCTCTTATGCATGATGTCCTCTAGCCATTCAAGGGCTTTTCTCCTATTCCCCTAAATTTTCCTAAATTTCTTATTGTCAACTTTCTCCAAATATACTTATTTAATGCTCATCTGAAAATATGGCACCCAAACTGGACATTATTTCTGAATTGGTTTGACTAGGACAACGTACTATGAGGCACTATATTATAAATATTATACATTTTATTTACATATATACATACATACATACGAGGCACTGTATTATATATAATACAAATATTATATATAACATAGTGCCATCCAAGTCCACATTAATTTGGGGGAGTTTTTTGCCTCCTGTCTAAAACTACTGGTTCATATTGAACTTGTCTACTAGATTCTGCCCTTTTTTACCTCTAGTTACTCTAGCCATGCCTCTACTGGATTCTGTTTTAATGCAGCTGATTTTTTTTTTTTTACTCAAGTCTTGAACTTTACCTTGTTTTCTTATTTAATTTAGTCCTATTAACGTCAGCCCTCATTTCATTCTGATCTTTTAATAACCCATACAATGGGTTTCAAACAGTGAAATTATAAAATTGCCTGAAGTAATAATACATTTTAGAGATGATGCAGTTAAACTATGAAAAAACATGCTGCTTTCTTCTTTTTTTTTAAACCCTTACCCTTCCGTCTTGGAGTCAATACTTTGTATTAGCTCCAAGGCAGAAGAGTGGTAAGGGTAGGCAATGAGGGTTAAGTGACTTGTCGTGGATCACACCGCTAGGAAGTGTTTGAGGCGAGATTTGAACCTAGGATCTCCTGTCTAGGCCTGGCTCTCAATCCACTGAGCTACCCAGCTGCCCCCACTTGGTGCTTTCTTGAGCAACAATTCCATCAGCACTTGCAGCTTTTCAATCCTAAAGTTTGAAGAATCATAGGATCATAAAAATTAGAAGTGGAAGAGACTTTCTGGGGTCATCTAGTTTCTAACCTCTTATTTTACAGATGAGGATACTGAAGCCTGGAGATATTAAGTGACTTGACAATTGTCCCCACAGTTACTAAGGATATGAGGCAGTTTTTGCATTAAGGTCTCACTGACTTTCAAGTCCAACCCTTTATCTATACCTGGTCATCTGATCCAACTGCCTTCCCCCAACCAATGACAAAAATTTAGCCTTTACTCTTTTAAGAAAGCAGCCCCTGCCTTCTTTGACCATATCTCTAATAAAACAGTGTACTAGTTGATATTTATATAGTGCTTTATAAAGTACATTATGTATGTTCTCATATTTGATCTTCTTGATATATAAGGAGTCAGGACAGGGTCTTCTAATTTTAGAACTAGAAAAGAAAGGATTTTTGAGTTTAGTCCCAAGAAGTGAAAATAACTGCCCACAGTTACACAAGACCAAGTATTAGAACCTAAGACTTACAACTCTAGTAATACAAATGAGATCATAATTGAAAAGCTCTTAACATACTGCTTGACATTAGTAAGCTTTATATAAATGTTATTATTTTTAAAACATTCTGATCAGTTATATAGCATACTACCTCCTCTTTTGTTCTTTCTTCATTAAACCAAGATCAGATTTTCTTTTATTCATATTGTTACCAGGTCTGTCCCCTGGAACCAAGTAAAAGAAGTCTGTTCTAAAAGATAGCCCTTCAGATATTTGAAAATGCTGTCATGTTTCTTCTCTCCTAACTGAAGTCATGTCTTCTCGTAGCTAACCATCCCCAGTTCTGTCAACTAATACCTGTAATAATTCTGAGTGCACACACTATTCAGGTTATCCATCTCTAGACTCTTTACAAATTCTTAGTGTTCTTTGTCAAATGTCACTCCTAGTTTGAGTATAATGCTCCAGCACAAATCTGACCAGCATAAAATTTGGCAGATCCCTTTGATTTGCAGCTTGTATTTCTATGAATTTAATTATAGAATCTTCAGAATTCAGATTTGTCCATCTTTATATTTATTAATTTTTCAGATTAAGCATCAATTTTATTTTATAAAAGAATTATTTCTTTAAACATTAAAAAAATTTAAAGACTTAAATTCATACAAATAAGATTTTTCATAAATTTAATTAGAATAGCAGAAAATCTTTGAGAGAATCTTAATTCAACATGCTTATTTTGTTTTAACAGAAAAGTTAGCTGAGGCCAGGAAAGATATTAACTCCCCAAGTTCATTCAAGTGTTGGCAGAGCCAGGAAATACACAAAAGTTAATTTATACTTGATGTATTAGAGAATAAGATTAATGTCTATGTCATGGGTTACTTTTTTAAATCAAGTTTTTTATGATATATTGCTTATAGAAAGAATGAAGTTATCCATGACAGTTCCAAATCTGAGTAGTAATAAGTTGCATTTAAATGAGATATAATGGTTTTATGGGACTTTTAGCTTTGCTTAAAGCTTTTGTGAAACTATTCATGAAGTCAATTTGTGTTGTTATTATTTAAATTAGAATTTTATTCTATGGTAAAGTGTTCAAAATTGATGTCTTTGAGGCTGGAGATTTTAACATAATTGCTTTTTTTTTTTTTTTTTTTAGGTACCTGAGATGCTTCATAATGATGCTAGTGACCATGGATGTAGCCGTTGGGGATATTTTCTGTTACAGAATGCTGGGATACTACTGGGTTTTGGTATAATGTTACTTATTTCTGTGTTTGAACATAAAATTGTATTCAGTATAAATTTTTAAATTGAGTCATTAATGTTAGAATATATCTTTTCTACTTATTTGAGGCTTTATTTCAAATATAGGTCATAGGGGAGCTGGATTTTGTTGTTTTGTGGTTTTTTTTTAATGTGCTTTATAGAATTTATATTTAGTAGTACTTGAAATTTTGCATTAAATCTTGCTGTTGGTTATGACTGTAAAACTGGCTATCAAAGTAGCAGAAGGTACGTTTTAATGATGTATAAGTTATTCTGTTCTGGGAATATTGCTATGATCTTAATGTTTTACCAGTATTTACAACTTTACTGTATGAACAAATGATGTACTATGGCATGGCATGTTCTATATATAATTCACTTTGAAAACAAAAACCTGTTTCCCTCGAAGATTATTTTCTAATGTAGGAAAAGTTTGGCACAGAAAGGAGACTTTTAGAATGTTGCAAACAAGGAAGCTTGACGAGCAGAAGTAACAGTTGGAAGGAACAAGAGAGCCAAACTGAGCCAACTAGGTTTTAAAACCTGTTTATTTCAAAATAGAAGAAGAAAAACTGGGTGGTCATCAGGGAGGTCTGCAAATAGTTGGAAGCCTCTTTGGGAGTAGGGACTAGCCATCTTGGGAGGAGTTGGTCTGCTCACTAAGAGTCTACCTGGCAACATCATCAACTAATCAGATAACACTCATTCTGAAGGGTCCGATCAGTTCTTAAAGTGACAAACATAAAATGCAGTTTTCCTTGCCAAGAGGTTTTTTTTTTCCCTTTCTTAAGCAAAACAGGAAGATTCTTGTTATGATGGGTTACATTGCTCTTATGTGCCAATTTGCATACATGATTTACAACTTCTTTTTCATTATGATTCCGGACTATGTGTATTTATTTCTGAGCCTATATGACACCTTAAACTGGTTAAAAATTGAACTGGGTAGACTGATTTCTTACATACTTGGAATGATTTGGGGTAGCTTTCTCCATGGTTCAATTATACTATGCCCTCAAAAAAGTTATAAATACAATTACATAAGATATTGGTGTGGTGATAGCACAACATCAAGTCAATTTCACACATTAGGGAACAAATACAGCAGTATACAACTTACAAGCAAGAAGAGGAACTTCAGTCAAGATGTATGAGAAGAGGGGGGCAGCTCGGTAGGTCAGTGGAATGAGAGCCAGGCCTAGAGACGGGAGGTCCTGGGTTCAAATCTGGCCTCAGACACTTCCCAGCTGTGTGACCCTGGGCAAGTCACTTGACCCCCATTGCCTACCCTTACCACTCTTCTGCCTTGGAGCCAATACACAGTATTACTCTAAGACAGAAGATAAGAGCTTAAAAAAAAGATCTATGAGAAGAGGACAGACACCATGAAGACAAGTATATTCATGCAACACAACATAAAAGACACAAAACACAACTCAAACTGATGATTATTTGTTGACTTCGGGTAAATAAACGAGTCTGTATTTGCACATCTACAAAATGTAAATATGTAAGTAATTAATTCCATAAGGTCTTAGACAAATAGAAAGATCAAAAGATATTTCTAACATCGGAACTAGGGAATAATGTAATAATAACGTACCATATGTACGTAACTTCTGTAAAATTTATACATACATTGTTGACCAATCTCATCTGAGTTACCCTCCACCTTAACACTGAGGGCTTCAGGGGGATTATCCCTGTGATGTTAATGATACAGGGATGGACAGGAACCCATGTATAGATAAAAGGCTTATAAGGGGTTTGTTGTTGACGGTTTGTCAGGGCTTAGCAAAATGCCTGACTCCCCCCAGAAAATCCTTCCTTTATATAATCCCTGTCAGGGAGAACGATGGCAGACAGCTTTGGCATTTAGCTTAACTGAAACCTAATAGAGCTACCTCCCCAAGTTTCCCCTCACACCCTCAACCCTAATCAAAGGTATTCTCAAAGAAACCTATCTGACTAGATATCTTAATAGGGTGGTTTTACCATAACAAGCTCAAGGATGGGTTCAGAGAGTGGGGTAGGAAACCCTATTCGGTCACTATAGGTACGGGGTCCTTTTGGCTTGGGCCAAGCCCAAGGCTGGCCAAAAACTCACTTTCCACCTTCCTCTAATCTTATCTACAGACAGGGTAGCAAAGGTCTTTCTCAGTTGGCACAGAGTTGGGTAGAAAGCTTCAAGCTGGCTCAGCAAGCCTTCTGGGTTAAAGACCCCTTCAGCTGCTGTAACGTCTATCAGCCTCTTTGATGTTATTCAGGAAAAACAACACATTCAGGTCTTCAAGGCACAAAGGGAAAGGTAGGAAAAACCCCAGGTATCCAAATGTTGAATCCTTAGGCCGGGAAGGTCCTCCATCCAGCACTGAGTTCAGAGACAAAGTCCCCCTCCCAGTTCTATTTCCCACAAGCCTCTCTTGTTCCTTCCAACTGTCACTCCTGCTCGTCAAGCTTCCTTGTTTATAGTATTCCAAAAGTAGTCTTTCTGTGCCAAACTTTTCCTACACTAACATAGTTTTACTTATAATAGAGATTCTAAATCTGTAGTTCTGTAATCAAAAGTGTGGTGGAGTCCTCAATATCCTAAGTTATGCTCTGTGGGAGAGAGGAAATCTGTACCTGAAGTCAAGATGAAAAGATCTAAAGAGTTTGAGTTTGAGAAAAAAAATTACCTATAAAGCAAAAGTGGTAGTCTAATAGAACTGTTAAAAATTATGGAGAAGTCTTTGACTCTTTAGCCAGCAAGGAAAGAAAAGAAAGTTAGTTTTGTGGTGTTAACTGAAAATTTAATGGTTATGCTGCAGAGGAAAAAGCACATTTTTGGCATTTGTGTTTCAATATTCATACTATATTCAGTGTAAACTTAGCTCTCCTTTTCTAATAACAGCAAGTGATGTAATAATGTTGGCTAGAAACTCTCAAATCATAAACAGTGATGTGGGATATGAAACTTGCTTTTCCAGAATGTTTGGAAAATAGGATGTTCTGATTACATGTGACTTGCTTTACATGCCTATATCTACACTGTTCATTTTCAAAGGATTAGAATATAATTTACTTGTAATTAACACCTACAAGTACTACATCTTAGGAAACTGTTGAACACAATTTGATCTTTCTTTGTTACTTAAGAAGGCACTTCATGATCTTGCAAAGCCTCAGGGCCAACATTTTGGACATCACTAATTATTTTATGGTACTTTAGTTGTGACCCTATGGCATGCTCTGATTGGTTTGTTCTTTTTAAATAAATATTTTATATCAATTTTCTTATAATTTGTATCATTTTCATAAAACAAAAGTGAAAAATGTATAAATGCATTGATTCCAAGATATTCTGTCTTGACTGTCTTTCTTCAAACTCATATTAAGTCTAACTTCGCCAAGTTTTGGCTTCTTTATCAGATACTATGGATATTACTTCAATTACTTTGTGAAATTTAACCTGTTCTAATGAACTTTCATTAAAAAATTTTTTCTGGCTTAAAGAGGGTTTTTCCTTTACCACCTCAAGAATTTGTGCTATTGACATTTAGGGCAGGAGTTCTTTATCTTTTGTATGTCATAAACCCCTTCTAAGAGATCTATGTCATTCATATACTTGGTCAAGCTCACAACCCACGTGTATTGTGTGGATTACAATACATGGCCCAACATCCTAGCTAGAAGAAAGCTTATCTTTATTAATGGAACACTCCATAAACCAGACTGGGTCAATTACATTCCTACCCTTTCACAGCCAGTTCCATAGAAGGCAGTTTAATAATTATATACAATCATAAAATCTACCAGTAATTTTAAAAAATTAATTTAGAATATTTTTCCATGGTTACATGATTCATGATTTGCCCCCTCCCTCTTCCCCTTCCCCTCCTGGAGCTAACAAGCAATTCTACTGGCTTATACATGTATCATTGTTCAAAACTTATTTCCATATTATTGATATTTGCCATAGAGTGATCATTTAAAGCCAAAATCCCCAATCATATCCCTGATTGACCCATGTGATCAAGCAGTTGTTTTTCTTCTGCATTTCTGCTCCCAAGTTCTTTCTCTCGATGTAGATAGCATTCTTTCTCCTAAATCCCTCAGGACTGTCCTGAGTCATTGCATTGCTGCTAGTAGAAAAGTCCATTACGTTCAATTTTACCACAGCATATCAGTCTCTGTGTACAAGTCTCCTGGTTCTGCCCCTTTCGCTCTGCATCAATTCCTGGAGGTCTTTCCAGTTCACATAGAATTCCTCCAGTTCATCATTACTTTCAATACAACAGAGTTTAAGAATCATTCATATCCCTCAAGCTCAAACCACCAAGAATGCCATTGAACTTAAAAGTGAGCAATTTTGTTTCTTTCCTCAGATATCAGAAATTGTGTTCAGCTTTGCTTAGTCAGGATCTCATAAATCAGAAGCAAACTTGCCTTCTTAATAAGAAAAACTAAGAATAGAATTCATATTAAGCCAAATAAAACTATAATCACAACTAAGCTGCTAAGTCTTATTTCTAAGAAGAAATTTTTGCAGGGCAGCTGGGTAGCTCAGTGGGTTGAGAGCCAGGCCTAGAGATGGGCAGTCCTAGGTTCAAATCTAGACTCGGACACTTCTTGCTGTGACCCTGGGCAAGTCACATAACCCCCACTGCCTACCCTTACCATTCTGCCTTAGAACACAGTATTGATTCTAAGATGGAAGGTATGGGTTTAAAAAGAAAATTTTTTTGTGAGGATAAAATAAGATAATATGCATGAAGTACTTTGTAAAACTTAAAAGGTTATACAAATGCTGTTTAGTTGCCTGCCTTTTTATTTCTGCAAAGGTAATAGAAAGGCAGGGGGGACTAGGAACCCCCTATGTGCTCAGGGAACATGTACCAAGGGGGCCAAGAGAACTGAGGCTGCCAAGTTCCTAACAGCCAACTAATTGTTGGTCTTTATTTAGTGATTAGCATTAACCTAAGTCCCTTGGATCCCATCTATAAAGAGGAACATTGTCCCCAATTTTCTTTTAAGTTTCCTTTCAGGAAAAAAGAAGATTCTATAGGGTGTTATTTTAGATATGGCAAAGCCTCTTCTTACCAAGAAAACAGGCCAGCGAAAGCATTGCTAAATCTAAAGTAGGCTCAGGTTTTTACTCAGTGGTCTATTAAAGTAAGCTGTGGGCCTAAGGTCTGCCTTGGATTTTAGAGCTCTCGATACTCTTATGGATAAGAAACATTTTATTTTTTAAATTTTTTTCTTTTAAAATTTCTTCCATGATTCCATGATTCATGTTTTCTCCCTTACCTCATCCCTCCCCACTCTTAAAGCTGACAAGCAACTCCACTGTGTTATACATACTTACATATATACGTATATATATCTATAAATCACTTGAACCCCATTTCCATATTATTCATTTTTGTAAGAGTAATCCCTTCAAACCAAAACAGCAAGGAACATTTTAAAGTAATATGCCTGCATTGATGCACCATGGAGCTGTGAATTGATCCAGGAATTCTGGAAAGCAATCTGGAACTGTGTCCAAGCAGTTAATAAACTGCCTACTCTTTGAGCAATAATATCTGGTTCATGCCCAAAATTGATTGGTTATTGTCCTTTGTACTCAAAGAGGAACAAATTATATCACTATGTTAGAGTCAATGTACATTCAGTACGTCCAACTGGCTAATCGGACCAATACAAGCTCCAAAGGTTCTACCACAGGTTGGGCACAAATAGCCCATGTAAGCATTTAAGGTGCTGATATCTCTAAATTTGCAGATTTCATGTTTCTTTTGAGCTACTGCAATTCTGATGTGCCTGCTATGATGACTAAATTTTTGAAGGGGGATTATTTTTGAGTTCTGAATCCTATGAAAAGTATCACACTCCCTGTCTACCTGGAATATAAATTGCAGCTGCACTTTCAGATGAGAGATTAAGCATTTCAGTTCTATTTTACTGATCTTTAGGATGTCTCCAGCACCAGGATTCTTTTCTTACTGTTTAACAGTTGGAGGGACTTAATTTTCCTAATGGGGTACAAATGCTAGTTTCTAAGTAGGATGATTGATTAATCAAATTTCTCTATCATAAAATATCTCTGAGGCTACTCTCATCCTATTTTATTTTTCTTTTAAACCTTTAATTTTTTGTCTTAGAATCAGTGCAAGGCAGGAGAGTGGTTAGGGCTAGGCAATGAGGATTAAATGATTTGCCCAGGACCACACAGCCAGGTAGTGTATGAGAGTTGATTTGAATTTTCTATCTCTAGCCCTGGCTCTCAATTCCCTGAGCCACCTAGCTGCTCCCCTCATCCCCTATTTCTCCCGGTTTTCCAACTTCATTGAGCTTTGAAGTTCATCCCTACCTTCTACCCCCAAAAGCCAAAGATTCCCTTCCAACTCCAAAGACTTGGCACCCTTCTCAAGAAAGAGTCAAATCTAAAAAGTAATCTAGACTGGTGGAACTTTTAATAATACCTCAAACGAAGTAAATAATTGTAAAGTACTTAACATTGTACCTGGTGCCTAGTAGGCACTTAAAGAATGTTTGTTCCTTTCCTTTTCTCATCCCTCAAACAAAGTTGGCATATTAGTGTCTGACCATTCTGACAAGCACATTTCAGGTTGGAGCATATATTATTACCAAATCAAATGAAGGTCCAGCTGTGGATGAGTAGAAATTCCCATTTACAATATCCCTGAAAAGTGATTACATAAAGTCCACTGATATAAAATTTATAGGATCTCCAAAGCAGCCCATTTCCCTTGCTGATTACTCTAATTGTTAGGAATTATTGTTTTCTTTTTTTTTTTTTTTAAGAATAAGGAGATGGATAGAGAGAAGAGAGGGAAGTAGAAGGAAAGAATCTAGGAGTGTGTTCATTGATAGGGAACTCCCAATGAGGAAATTTCCTCTACCAAAGTAGACTAACACTTGTTCTGCAATTTATAGTTTTAGTTATCTGGAAAACTAAAAGGTTAAGTGACTTGCCTAGGGTCACACTGCAGGTATGTTTCAGAGGAAGGGTTTACACTTAGGTGCCCCTGACTCTAAGGTCAACATTTGGCTGCTGTGGTTATACCAAAAGAGCCTCTATTATAGTCTGACCTTGCTTTGATCTCTCTGGTATAGTTCAACTCAATTTTAAAGGAGAACAAGAACAGACACTGCCCTTTCTTAGTGTAAAGTACATTCAAAATGCAGCCTTGTTTAAAAAAATATGTATTAAACAATTTTGATGGATCTGTAAACTAATACAACTATCCTGGAAAACAATATGGAACCACTCTCAAAGGGCCACACAACTGTAAACCATACCCTTTGACTTAGCAAAAGGTCCCTTTCATTTGTAGATATAGGATCCTCTAATTTTATGTTCCTAAAATGATTGACAAGTTTAATAAAATAATCTATACCTCAAAGAGATCAGAGATAAGGGAAAAGGACCTGCCTGTACCAAAACATTTTTAGCAGCCCTCTTTGTAGTGGTAAAGAATTGGAAACTGAGTGTTGTCTATCACTTGGAGAATGATTAATAAGTTGTGGCATACAGTTGTGATATAATACAATTGCACCATAAGAAATGACAAATAGGTTGAGTTCAGAAAAACTTGGACTTACATGAACTGATGCAAAGTGAAGTAAGCAGAGCCAGGAGAACAATGTATACAGCAATAGAAATATTATACAGTGATCAACTATGAAAGAATAAACCATTATCCACAAAGCAAGTTCCCAAGATATCTACAAGGGATACATGTTGAAAAATGCTATCCACAACCAAAGAACAAACTGTTGGAATCTGACTGCAGATCAAAGCATGCCATCTTCTACTTTATTTCCTACATGATTTTTCTTTATTGTATGTGTGATATGTGTCTTCTATTGTGGCATGGGAAATGTGGAAATATGTATTGCATGAAAGCACTAGTATAACCTATATCAGACTATTTATCGCTTGGAGGGAGACAGGACAGGGGAAATGGGAGACAGGAGAAGGGAGGGAGAATCTGAATCCTAAACTGCCAAAAAAAACAATTGTCAAAAATTGTTTCTGGATGTAACTGAAAAAATAAAATTAAAAAATATTTTTAAAAAAACCTGAGAAATACTTAGCAAAATGAATGAAAATACACCATAGAAATATTTATTGATGCTTTTTTGTTTTTTATTCCTGTCAACCTTGAAAAACAGAACCACTTAAGTAGTTAAATTCTTTAATCTGGACAAGGGAGAAAGAGTTCTCATCATGGCCACCACACAGTGTCATGCACACATACAACACCAATACCACACTGAACTAAGCTCTGAGACTCTGAGAACAATGCTTCAAGGAAAATGTACATTGAGTGGGAATCTCCACCATGGGAATTTCTAATGAACTGAAGAACTTGCTGTCTTACATACACTTCGGGGAATAAAAAAAAGGAAAGACAACTGATTGGCTTTCATGGAGATAAGAGAAGGAGGAGTTCAGCCAGGGGCTGGGCTACCAGGGAGAGGCCTCTCCAATGGGAGAAATTTCTAAAAAGTTTGTCATACCACAAGCTAGTGGTGTTCTCTGCAGTGCTGAAACACTGGAAGCTTTCCAAAAAGCTTACAGTGGTAAGGTAAGGATGGCTCTCTCCTACAAATATCTGATATAGTTCTAAAAATTTCTTAGTTATCAAAGAAGAAAAAGAAATTAAAAATATCATGTGCAATGGAGAGATAAGATTATTCCTATTTGAAATATCCTTGTATGTGGAGTGAGAAATTAGTGTGCTATTCTCAAGGTAATAGGTAATATATAAATTAGTAAAGCTAGTTTTCTGCCGCCCCTGTCCCCATCCATTTCTCTTCAAGCTCCCTTCAAGACAAGATTACTCCATCCCCTACCCTTTACCTAGTAAGACAAAAGACGTTTGTCTTAGAGGGATTCCAGAACTTGATCTTGTCTTAGACCTTTTGTCTCAGGAGTTTCTCCTTGGACAGTGATGGGCAAACTATGGCCCTCATGCCAGATGCAGCTCCCTCAAATGTTCTATCCAGCTGCAGGACATTATTCCTAATCTGACGAGATACAATGAGTAGGATACAATACAATGAAACTTTGAAAGAGTTGCCTTAAAAACAGACTGTCAGTCTGATGAGCATTTCCTTTCCTTTGGCCCCCTCTTTAAAAAGTTTGCCCATCACTGTCTTAGGAGGTCAAGCCCTTTAGCTGGAATGATACTGGTACCCATTGTAAAACATGGGCTTCCCCCAGACAATCTAGCCCTGATCTCTCTTTGTATAATATTCCTATCTTTTATTTCTTGATTAAAACCTCTGTCTCCAACCATTGCGAAAATGTTATAATTCCTTCAGGGAGGCTTGATTGTAACAGGATTCTCCTATAAATAAAGGATTTTTCTGTGAATTTTTGGGCAGTCTTCAGGCAATGACTTGAGGTAATACCCCACATTTCTCTTTCTCTCTCAATAAATACATTCCATTTTCAGTGATGGTTTTCACAGTCTCTTTTTATAGTGGTTAAAGAGGGTATACCTTGGTATTTTCAACGTCCCCATAACTTCCACTTTACATACTTGCAATGTGATAAGATGGTTTACTTGGAGAACTCCAGAGAATTACCTGGATTCAAATTCTTCCTCTGACACTGACTATATGACCTTGTATTTAATTTCCCTCAGTTTCCTCATTTGTAAAATGAGAAACTTGATAGCTTTTGAGGTCTCTTTCATTTGTAGATATAGAATCCTCTAATTTTATGTTCCAAAAATGAGTGATAAGTTGAATAAAATAATAGAATCCAGAATAAATCCTTAGTATGTATAATATTAACAAAAGCTAGAAGGAAATGAAAATTGCATAATACATAAAATATATGAAAGTTGATCTACTAGGATTTACATAAATCTAACTACAAAATACTTTTTACAGAAATAAAGACTTAATTTAGAGGAAAAAAATTTTTTTTAAATTTTAAACCCTTAACTTCTGTGTATTGACTTATAGGTGGAAGAGTGGTAAGGGTAGGCAATGGGGGTCAAGTGACTTGCCCAGGGTCACACAGCTGGGAAGTGTCTGAGACCAGATTTGAACCCAGGACCTCCCGTCTCTAGGCCTGGCTCTCAATCCACTGAGCTACCCAGCTGCCCCCTTTAGAGGAAAATTTATTGTTTCATGGTTAAGATACATCAAGATAAAAATAACTTAAAAAAAAAAACAACAGACCTTCAATTTCACTGGCATAGGGAACCCAAGTGAGGAAACTCCTTTTACCAATGCAGATCAACAACTGTTCAGCAACTTATCATCTTAGAGAGATGACTGGGGCACAGTTTCCCAAGTGAATTACCTATAGGTACACAGATAAAACTTGAATCCACTTCTTCCTGCCTCCAAGGTGAGTTCTCTATTCATTATGCTATGTTACCTGTAATAAAAGTGTGTGAGATAAAAATGAGGACAAGTGCTCCACTCATTCAAATAAACAAAACCTGGAATCAGAAGGTAGAAGTTAAAAGATGCAATTGTTTATTCCCTTCACAAAAGAGAGCACTTCAATGATGGGCTAAGAAGTGCCAACCTGTCTGGGCAGCAAACAGGCAATATATTATTCCCAAAACAAGGCTCCCATCCCCTGACAGAGAATTTACTAGCTTCTCAAAGCAGCCTATCTCATTTGTGGGTGGCTCTCATTTTTTAAAATTTCCATGTTGTTAATTTTTGTAAATATTATTACTGTTAGAAGCAAAGT
Organism: Gracilinanus agilis; assembly: GCF_016433145.1. Classification (NCBI taxonomy): domain Eukaryota; kingdom Metazoa; phylum Chordata; class Mammalia; order Didelphimorphia; family Didelphidae; genus Gracilinanus; species Gracilinanus agilis. Next base: position 421,657,793 of record NC_058130.1, read on the forward strand.
CTATCAGAGTAGATCATTCCATAATATTGCTGCTACTAAGTATAATAGTTTCCTGGTTCTGCTCATTTCACACTATATCAGTTCATTTAGGACTTTCCAGCTCTTTCTAAAATCATCCTATTCATCATTCTTTATGGCACAACAGTATTCTATCTGAGTAGCTCTAATTGATAACAATTAGAGAAAAGAAGGAGTTTTTCAGAACTATGGCTTAGATAATGAATGATTAAGGTTATCACAAAAGATAAAATAGTATCTGTAACAAAGTTAATTCCTTTTGGAAGAAGAAACTTATTATAGCTAAAATAGGAAAAGAAACTGTCAAGTATATGGTGGTAAAAGCTTTGGAGTAAATCTCTGATAAGAGCTAGGTATCAAAGATATATGGACAATTAGCAAAAATATATGGCCAACACTTCCGGGTTAAGATGGCGGCAGAGTAAGAAGCAGCTCTTAACCTCTCCTGACCGAAACACACAAAACTCCTCAAGGGGACATAAAAACAAGTCCAGATGAACGGAGGAACCCCACAACAGGGCACAGCGTGGAAGGTACGTGGAATCAAGACATTTCCAGGCTAAAAAGGGCTCTCACTCAATCGCGAGCTGAGCAACCGCCCCACCCCCACCCCCTCCACACTCACCTATAGCTCCGAACCCAGCTAAAAAGAAATAGAGCAAGTTTGGGGCACCCATCGAGTCATC
>NC_058130.1:421663449-421810536 GCF_016433145.1 Gracilinanus agilis
GCGGGGGGGGGGGGTTGAAGGGGAAAGGTGGAGCATGAATCATGTAACCATGTTAAAAATGAATATTAATAAATGTTTAAAAATATATATATATGGCCAAGATATACTCCTTTAAAAAAAAAAAATCCTTACCTTCTGTCTTAAAATCAACACTAAGTATGGTTTTCAAGGCAGAAGAGAGATAAAGGCTAGACAATTGAGGTTAAGTGACTTGTCTAGGGTCAATAAGCTAGGAACTGTCTGAGGTCATATTTGAACCCAAGACCTACAGTCTCCAGGCCTGAGCCACCCAGCTACCCACCAGATAAGTAATATCTAATAGATAAGTAGTCAAAGGATCTGATTGGTTTCTAAAAGAACAATGTGAAAAATTACCCAAACCATTAGTAATAAAAGAAATATAAAATAATTTGTGAAGATGCAAACATGATAAAAGATGGGAATAATAAAAGTTGGAGATGCTTGTGGGAAGATAGACACACTAAATCAATGTTGGTGGATCTATGAGTTGACCCACCTTACTCTGAGGGGGAAAACAGTTTAGAATTTGGAGAAAACTTGCTCAATTATTCATTCCCTTTAATTAATCAATGATTCCATTAATGAGCCCCATGTATGCTCATCTGACCCCCAAACAAGTCAAAAGGAGAAAAACTCTATGTATTTAAAAATATTCACAATAACACTTTTATGGTGGAAAAAATGGAAATAATGTGCATGTTCATTGGAGAATGGCTGAACAAGCTGTCATTTATGAATATAATGGAATATCATTTCACCATAAGCAGAGATGTGCTAACTGTTGAACAACTGGCTGGGGGGGAGTGGTAAAGGGGAAGACACATGGCACACTTTAATCTGAATTATTAACATTTTCTCCATCACTTTTTTTTTTGATAGCAGTTTGATTTTTATTGAACAATAATGAACATGGCCTTTTAAAAACAAAAATCAAACAGCTTATTAGATTTACATTCAAAGACCCCCACATGTCATTCACAACTCTAGCATAAACTTAGAGTCTAAGATCTGTGTAAATAGTGAAATCATTTTTAAATAATAATAATTATTATAATAACAACAATAATAATTATAACTCAATTCTTAACTTCAAATAAAATATTTTGCAAATGTTCCTGCCTAGCATCTCATATAGTGGTCCAGCTTATGCTAGGATCATCTTAACTGTACCCCGATTTCCATCATACATCCCAGTTTTTCAGGTTTAAAAGAGAGGCATAAAAATCCCTCAAAGTCAAAAAAGTCAGCACATCAGCTACAGGCTTAGAATGTGTCTTCCTTTGTCTGCTTTGCTTGAAGAGTCATTTGCGATTGTGAAGTTGAATGACATTTCAGTCACAGTACATTGGGGGGTGGGCGTGGGAATCTAATGAAAAGCTAATGGTCATGTGGCTGAAGTGTTCTAGATTCCACTTATGCTTATGACTTCTATTATTATAATTGCCATTCAGCCAGCAGGTTACTGGTATTTGCAAAGTTAAAGCTGCCTTTGGGGAGCTCTCTCAACTCTCCCACTCCCATCTTCTTCATAGTCTATACCATGCTCACCTCCTCAAGAAAGAGATAAATATGGGCATACATGGTGAATCATAGTAACATGTATCATTATAAAAATATATAAATATTTACCCTCCCCCCAAAACTAACAAAAATGTCTCCATACCCTGCCTCTGAGGTGGAAACTAGTTCTTTAAAATCATTTCCAAAGCCACATCTTCCCTCTGTCCTGGAGCCTTCCATGAGTCATCTGAGTCTGTGGGTGTCCTAAGCAGTCCTTTAAAATGTGCCCTAGTGTTAGCCACAAATACACAATTTCAGAAAGGCATCAGACGTGGCCATCTCACTTGTCTGGATTGGGTTTTCTTATGTGCATTTCCCTTTGTTTCTCTCAATGTGAAAGAAAGCACTCAATCCTATTACAATCATTCCAATGATTAAAAATTATCACAAGTGAGTATATGATATGGATCCCACCCTTTCCCAGTCTTCCCAAATCTTGGTGTCAAGAGCCATTCCAGTCAAAGGACAGGGTGGGAGGTTTGGCTCTGGATGTCTTCTCTTTGGCGGTCACACCTGCATACTGGTATTATTTAAATGTCTTTTCTTTGAATTTCTTCAATATTGCTATACATCTTACCGATCTAGAATATATCTAGTGATCAAATACTCATCAAGACTAATATCTAAAAGTGTCCAATCATAGGCATTTTACAGAATCTAAATAAACGTTTCCCCCACCCACCCACCCCGGAGTCTCACTGGATCACAGAAATTTGGTTTTCCTATTCGATAATCAGATTGTTTTTGAAATGTCTGGCTGTGTATTAAACAATCTTCAAGGGGAGTACTCATTTGGCTGTCCCATCAAACCATAACTGATATCAGCGGGGATTTAACCATTTCATAACTGGAGAACGAGTTCCATTCTTTTTCACAAATTGTTTTTTGACCGAGTTGCCATCTCCAGAAGCCATGTCATGATCTGAAGGGGCCACCGATCTCCTGCCAGAAGGCTTTGAATTAGCCTGGAAAAAGGAAAATTTCAAACATTTTCCGTTGACTTTATCACATATGACGGAAGGACATTTGCAGATCTCTTGGCAGTTCATTCCAAAGGTACCATAGGGACACTCTTTGCAGATACCAAACTCTTCACCGAAAACATCCTGGAGGTTGGAAAACTGGCATTGTAGCCCCGGGCCGCACTTGGCGCGGTCCACACCAGAGACCATGCGGTAGCACCTCTCTCCCGCTGCCCCGGCGCACACGCGACAGCAGCCGCAGTCGTCCAGCACCGTCTGTTTGCAGCACTGGCTGGTTTTGCTTTGGTTACTGTCGCACTGCGCGGGGCAATCAACCGCGTACTTGGGGGGCCAGGCCCCCGCCAGGTGCACAGGTACCAGCAGCGTGGTCAGCAGCAGCCAGAGACACTTCATGGCTGATTCTCCGGGGCACGAGGAGCCTGGGCTTCTGAGGCAAACACTCAAGTTTGAGCCCTGTGTTCGGGACGGAGGGATGCAGCTGTCCCGAATCCAAAGGAGTAGCTCCATCACTTTCTTAAGTCTAGAGAATCAGCAAAACAATAAATTAAACCCTGGTTTATAGCATTAACTGATTTCTGAGTTTTAAATGCTGGTCAACTCTCACAAACTGGCTCAAGTGGCTATAGCACACTTCTATAAAAAAATTATACATATGAGAAATTCAAAGAAAAAGGAAGATCTGTATGAACTAACGCAAAGTTAAGTAAATAAAACAATATACACGATGATTACTGTAATACAAAGTAAAACAATACTTGAGGGCAAATTCTGACTAGTTAAAATGAACACTCCTTGGTCCAGGAGAACTGATGAAGAGGATGCACTCTTTCTCTCAGTAGAGGATCAAGGAGCCATGGATGTGGAATATGATATCTATATACTGTTAGACATACTAGAGTTTGCTTGAATGTTTTTCTCTTTCTTTCTTCCTGGGACTGTAGTAACCAGCAGCAGTGCCTATCTCTATAGCCAAGGATGCACTGGATATGATAAGGAAAGATAATATTCAGGGCTCTACAAATAACCCAACTGATAAACTATTCCCTATATAATGGGAATATCTTGAATATTCTGGAAAAAAGATTTCTCAAAACTATCCCCTTGCCACATGTGTGCTACAAATTTGAGCTATTTTACCTGGGATTCTTTATAAAATGTCCCAGACTTTTAGGGAAATGTTTTGTATCAACTGTACCCTCTTAGTAAATACTTCTTTCTAAAAGCTAATTAATAAGTTTGGCTTACTAATTAATATCATCTAGTAATCTTGAGGAGAAGCATGCCTTCGAGGCAAGGGAGTTCAATTATCAGGAAAACTCCCAGTGCCTAAGGGTAACCCTAAAGCCCAGAGGGGATTTAGTAGCAATAGGTGCTCTAGACTTGAATTTCTAATGGCTGCTGGGACTCCTTAGGGCTCCAGTATTATCTCTGAGGAGCCTAGAGGATTTTTTGTTTGTTTTTGTTTTAATACTGGAGCTGAAGGGAAGTTAGAATAGTAGCCTCAGATAATACAAGCCATTTCCCAGAATATTAGTGCTGAAATGTCCCTTAAGAGATCACCTAATCCAGACTATAGAGGATGTAGGTCCTATGAAATCTATGAAAGGATTTGGTGGATCACTTCATAGTAGGGATTTTATTCATTTCGTAGATAGGGACATCTAAGTGGCATAGTAGATTGAGAACTGGGCCTCCAGGCAGGGACCTGAGTTGAAATCCAGCCTCAGACACTTAAATAGATATGTGACCTCAAACAAGTCACTTAACTTCTCAGCCTCAGTTTTCTCATCTGTAAATTGGGGATAATAATAACAGCTACCTCCCAGAGTTATTGAGAGGATCAAGTGAGATAACATTTATTTAAATTTTTTTTCTACATTATATGTCAGTACAATTTTCAATAATCATTTTCTGACATTTTGCAAACCATTTTCTCTTTCTTCCTCCCACCCTTTCCCCTTTCCCAAGATGACAAGTAATGAAATAGGTTGCACATGTGTTACTATACGATACATACTTCTCTGTTTATCATGTTATGAAAGAAGATATATCATTTGTACTAGAGAAAAATTAATGGAGGAAATGAAGTAAAGAATGACCTACTTCCACCTGCATTCAGACAGTCAGCTTCTTCTATGTCAGTGGATAACCTTTTTCATCATGAGTCCCTTGGAGCTGTCCTGGATTAGTTGAGTCATTTATAGCTAATCGTCATACTTTATTGCTCTTACTGTGTATAACATTCTCTGGGTCTGCTCACTTCACTTTCCATCATTTCATATAAGTCTTTCCAAGTTTTTTTGTGATCATCTTTTGTCATTTCTTAGGGCACAACAATATTCTATTACAATCAGATACCACAACTTATTCAGCCATTCCTCAAGTGATGTATATTCCTTCAGTTTGCAATTCTTTGTTACCACACAAAGAGCTGGTATAAATATTTTTGTATAAGTGGATCCTTTTCTCCTATCTTTGATCTCTTGGGGATACAGGCTTAGTAGTGATATTGCTAGATCAAAGGGTATACATACTTTTATGGCTCTTTGAGCATGGTTCCAAATTGTTTGCCAAAATAGTTGTATCAATTCACAGTTCCACCTACAGTGTATTAGTAGCGCCTCAATTTTTCCATACCCCTTCCAACATTTATCATATTCTTTTTTTGGTGTATTGGTCAGTTTGATTGGTGTGAGGTGGTACCACAGATTTGTTTTAATTTGCATTTCTCTAATTGTTAGTGATTTGGAGAATTACTTTATATGACTAAAGATAATTTTAATTTCTTCCACTGAGAATTGCCTATTCACCTCATTTGACCACGTGTCAATGGGGGAATGTTTTGTATTCTTATATGAGTGAAATATATGTAAAGTGCTTAACACAGTGCCAGGCAAGGGCCTCTGATTCCAAGCCTAGGCAGAACTCCTTGTACTATACCAGGCTACATAGGGAGAGATGGCTTTTAGATGATTCAGATTCTGACAGTTTTCAAATCCACCTATTTTGTTCCAGCTTCTTTACTGACCTCTAGTCTCACATCTCCAACTGCTTTTTAGACATATCAAACTGGATGTCCAGTAGACATCTTAAATTGAACTTTCCCCTTAACATCCATCTCTCTCCCCCTAACTTCACTATTACTGTCTAGGGCAACATCATCCCCATCGTCCCTCAGGTTCACATCCTAGGTTTCATCCTGGGCTCCTCACTATTTCTCACCTTCCCTCCCCATTTTCTTTCCTTTTCTTTTTATTTGACAAACATTTATTATATGCCAACTATGTGCAAGTCATCTTGGCAGACATAAATGAAATAGTCCCTGGCCTCAAGTAACATACATTCTACTGAAGATGAAGTCACCCCTGCATCCCATTTTCAATCTTGCCAAAGTACAGGCTTTGGCAACACTTGAATATATACTTTCTTTCCTGTCACCACCTTTGTAGTCTTCTTAACCCTTATTCCTTAACATCTTCTCTTTAATCTAGTGACATTGACCTCCTGGCTGTTCCCAAACAAAATATTTTCTCTCTCAGCATTTTCTCTGGCTGTCCCCTATACCTGGAATGTTCTCCTCATCTCTGCCTACTGGCTTCCCTTTTAAGTCCCAACTAAAATCCCATCTTTAATTTCTTTTAATTGGATCTATTTTTGCTTTAGCTTTGTCTGAGATCATGATTGCTACTCCTGCTTTTATTTCAGATGATGCACAATAAATTCTACTCCAGCCTTTTACCTTTACTCTGTGTTTGTCACCCTGTCTTAAAAATGTTTCTTGTAAACAACACATAGTAGGATTCTGGTTTTTAATCCACTTCGCTATCTGCTTCTGTTTTATGGGTGAGTTCATTCCATTCACATTCACAGTTATGATTACCAACTGTGTATTGCCCTCCATCTTATTTTCTCCTTTTGATCCTGCTCTTTTTCCTTTCACTCTGTTCCTCTTTATCAATGTTTTGCTTTTTATTACCTCTTTATTTTCCCCTTCCTCCTATTACCACCCCCCTTTCCTTTTCTTATTCCCCTCCTACTTCTCTATAAGGTAAATTAGGATTCTACACCCCAGCAAGTATGGTTGTTATTTCCTCTCTGAGCCAGTTATAATAAGAGTAAAGTTTAAGCATTACCCATCACCTCCTCCTCATCCTTCCTTCCACTGTAATAGTTTTTACACATCTTGAGGTTGGATAATTACCTGATTCCATCTCTCCCTTTCTTTTTCTCTCAGTACAATCCTCTTTTTTCACCCCTTGATTTGTTTTTGTTTTATTTTTTCCCCATGATTATATGATTCATGTTGCCTTCTTCCCTTCTTCCCTCTCCCCTCCCAGAGTTGACAAACAATTCCATTGGGTTATATGTATTATCACTCAAAACCTATTTTTATATTACTCATTTTTGTAATAGAGTAATCTTTTAAAACCAAAACTCCAAATCATATACCCAAATAAACAAATGATAAATCATATGTTTTCTCCTGCATTTCTACTCCAACAGTTCTTTCTCTAGCTGTGGCTAGCATTCTTTCTTATAAGCTTCTCAGGATTGTACTGGATCATTGCATTGTTATTAGTAGCAAACTAGTTACATTTGATTGTCTCACAATATTTTAATTACTGTGTTCAGATACTGAGCATATAATATTCTCCTGGTTCTGCTTATTTCACTCTGCATCAGTTCATGGAGGCCTTTCTAGTTCTTTTTAAAAAATTATTTTAAAATTTTTATTTTAAAATATTTTTTCTGTTTACATGATTCATTTTCTTTTCCTCCCTCTTCCCCTTCCCCTCCCAGAGCTGATAAGCAACCTCAATGGGCTGTACAAATGTATCACTTGATACTCTATTTCCATATTATTCATCTTTGCTATAGAGTGATTTTTTAAGGTCTAAACCTCAAATCACATACCCATATATACATGTAATAAGTGATGTCATATGTTTTTCTTTTGCATTTCTACTCCCATAGTTCTTTCTCTCAATGTGGTTAGCATTCTTTTCCATAAGTCCTTCAGGAGTGTCCTGGCTTGTTGCATTGCTACTAGTAGCAAAGTCCATTACATTGGATTGTTCCACAATGTTTTATTTTCTGTGTACAATGTTCTCCTGGTTCTGCTCATTTCATTCTGCATTAGTTCACTGAGGTTCTCCCAGTTTATATAATTATCTTCCAGATCATCATTTCTTACAGCACAGTAGTATTCAGTCACTATGATATGCCATAATTTGTTTATCCATTCCCCAATTGAGGGACAATCCTTCATTTTCCAATTTTTTGACACCACAAAGAGTGTGGCTATGAATATTTTTGTACGAGTATTTTTCCTTATTATCTCTTTGGAGTTCAAACCTAGTAGTGGTATTGCTGAATCAAAGGGTATGCTTGCTTTTAAAGCCTTTTGTGCATAATTCCAAATTGCCTCCCAGAATGGCTGGATTAATTCACAATTCCACTAGCAATGCATTAGTGTCCTGATTTCACCACAACCCCTCTAACATTTATTATTTCCCTTTCCTGTCATATTAGCCAGTCTGCTAGGTGTAAGGTGATACTCAGAGTTATTTTGATTTGCATTTCTCTAATTAGGAGAGATTTAGAACATTTTTATATGGATATTGATAATTTTTATTTCTTCATCTGAAAACTGCCTATTGCTTGAACAGATGAGCTGATGGGGATATTATTGTGGATGTAGATACTAAACGATAACTCTAGTCCAACTATCAATAATATGGAATTAAGTCTTAATCAATGAAACATGTAAAACCCAGTGGAATTGTTTGTGGGCTACGGGGGGTGGGTGGTTAAGGGGGTTTGGGGGAAAGCGAAAGAACATGAAACATGTAATTATGGGAAAATAGTCAAAATAAAAATTAAAAAAAGGAAAAAATTAAAACTGCCTATTCCTATCCCTTGACCATTTGCCAGTTGGGGAATGACTTGATTTCTTATAAATTTGACTTAGTTCTTTACATATTTGAGAAATTAGACCTTTATCAGAGAAACTTGTTATAATTTTTTCCCCTAGTTTGTTGCTTCCCTTCTAATTTTGGTTGTATTGGTTTTGTTTGTATAAAACCTTTTAAATTTAATATAATCAAAATTATTCATTTTATTTCTTGTAATGTTTTCTGTCTCTTGTTTGGTCTTATAGTTTTCTCTTCTCCACTGACTTGACAGGTATACTATTCTACATCCACCTAATTTATTTATAATATCACTCTTTATGTTTAAGTCATATTCTCATTTTGAATTTATCTTAGTATAGGGTGTGACATATTGACCTAAACCTAATTCTTTCCATATTGTTTTCCAATTTTCCCAGCAGTTTTTGCCAAATAGTGAGTTCTTATCCCAAAATCTAGGATCTATGAGTTTATCAAACATTAATTTGCTGAGGTCATTCACCCCTAGTAGATTCCATTGATCCACCCTTCTATCTAACCAAGTCCAGATTGTTTAGATGATCACTGCTTTCTAGTACAGTTTAAGATCTGCTACTACTAGGCCACAATCCATCACATTTTTTTGTTAGTTCTCTTGATATTCTAAATCTTTTGTTCTTCCAAATGAATTTTGTCATTATTTTTCTAGTTCTATAAAAGAGTTTTTTGGTAGTTTGATAGGTATGGCACTGTGAATAAGTAAATTAATTTAGGTAGGATTGTCATTTTTATTATATTAGCTCATCCTACCTATGAGCAATTGATGTTTTTCCAATTATTTAGATCTATTTTTATTTGTGTGGAAAGTGTTTTGTGATTGCGTTAAAATAATTCCTGTGTTTGTCTAGGCAGGTAGATTCTCAGATATTTTATATTGTCTAGAGTGATTTTAAATGGAGGTTCTCTTTCTAACTCTTGCTGCTGATTTTTGTTGGAAACATCATATCATCTACATAGAATTATAGTTTAGTTTCCTCATTGCCTACTTTAATTCTTTCAATTTGTTTTCTTCTCTAATTGCTACAGCAAGCATTTCTAGTATAATATCAAATAATAGTGGTGATAATGGGCATCCTTGATGACCTCTGATCTTATTGGGAAGGCTTCTTATTTATCCCCATTGCAGATGATACTTGATGTTTTTTTAATTTTTTAATTTTTATTTTTTTAAACATTTATTAATATTTATTTTTTAGAAGAGTTAACATTTTTGATGGTTTCAAATAAATATTACTTATTATTTTGAGGAAAGGCCCTTAGTACAGTGCCTGGCATTTGGTAGGCCTTAATTATGATTGATTGATTGATTGATTGACTAAAGTGTCCAGGAAGGCCTCATGGAAGAGACAGCATTTCATTTGGGTTTTGAGCAATGATAAAATTTGGATAAGTGGGAAAGGAGGACATAAGGGGCGGGAGACAGCCTAGGTAGAGGGAATGGTAGAAATAAATGCAGAGAAATAAGAAATTGTGTTCAATGGGGCCATATTTCAAATATTTTAGCTGGAGTGAAGAGTTCCTATTTCAGAGTTGGGGGACATAAGTCTAGAAACCTGGGATGTGGACGGCCTTTAATGCTGAGAATTTTTGCTTGATCTTTTGAATCACTGGAAAACTACAGAAAAATTGAGAGAGGGAAAACACTAATGAAATTGGGATCAATTTCAAGGTGGAAGGCAATGAATCTAAAAATGCGACAGAGCCTTTACAATTTGCCAGAAAACCTAAGATCCAAAGAGACCTAAAATCCATATGAGATAGAGGGATATCGATTGCTGAGGTCCTGATTGGAGGTAAAAGGATGCAGTGTTTTGAGCACTCTTAAAATAATATCACAATTAATGTATACCTGGATTGCTACACATGGAACAGTGAACCCTATGTTACCTTAGACAAACATAACTTCTCTGGTCCTTAAAATCTTTATTTGTTAAGTGAGGGAGTTGGAAGAGGTAACCCCTGATGTCCTCAGGTTCTACATAAAAGTTCCATTTTTAGAAGTCTGAATTGAGATGAAGGTGATATATTTTAGTGGAAATATCCAATAAAGATTTAAAAAAAAGATATCCAATAGAGATAGAAAAGGAGCTATGACTTAGAAAAGAGGTCAAGGTAGAAGACATAGTTTGGAAATAATTTTTGTGGAAATATTTGAAGCCATGGGAATGGATGAAATCTCTGAGGAAGTGGGGAAAAACATTCAACTGACATACAACTGTGATTCCTTAAAGCTTGATTCTTTATCAGTCTTGATTTTGATACCAAAGCTGTTGTCCTGGAAGTTATTAGTCCTATGGGATAAATCAAGTAGGAGAAACTAGGAAAATTTCTGTTCTCTTAAAACTAATATGGAAAATTAATAGTAAAATTAATAAAAAAAAATGTGGATACCACAAAATGTAACAAAATAATTGGTAGATCAGTCCCTGAAGGAGGAACCACAAAAGACAACAAAGATTCATTTTGTTGGGCAATGGAATAGAAAAAACTTTGGGGTTTATATTTGTGTAAGGGACTTGATGCTCTGAGGCAAGAAAGATTTTGGAAAACACATAGATGAAGTTTTTACTGATAAAAATTCATGATTTTTATTTTGAAATCTTTTTTTCTTTATCTTGAAGATAGATCCCTAAACTCCTTTAATATTGTATAATTTCCAGCTCAGATTTTTTCCCATATGAATATAGTCACATCCACACACTTTCTTAACATCCTTCACTTAAGTGTCGCATGACATATGAAGTGTTAGGAATTGCATTATTTGAACCTATCCCTGGGTGGCTGGGAAGCTGAACCACTTCTGTTAGGAACCTAGTCAGATCAGAAGATTGATAAAATGAGCTTTTTCAGAATTAAACATTTTAAGTAATCCATATATCTTCTCTGAAAACTGGCCCCATATTGGCCAATCAATTAGTTTCCTTGAATTTTTATTTCAGTTTATTGAATACAAAAACTTGGGGAAAATTGGGTCATTTCTTTTTCTGGTTTTAGAGAATTTTACCTGTTCACTCTCCCTATCTCAACTCAGAAAGCTCTTAATCTTTTCCTCCAATTAGAAATCAGATTGTATTAATCTAATATCCTGGTTTATATCCTATTATTTTATTTTAATGCATAAAAAATCCGGCTCCCCTTATATTTGGGGTCCAGTGCCAAGCCTAAGAGGCCTGGGCTCAATTTGTTATGCTGATGGCATGTATTGCTTAATAAAGTGATATGCTCAGAAGCTCAAACCATTGTTTCCTATTATCTTATCCAAATATTGTAGTTCAACTATTGTCATGGATGAGAATGGTTCACTATGTCATCACTAGAAAATCTGTTTTATTTTATTTCCATCTGAAGTTCTCTTTTCAGTTTTATCTACAAATATCCTTGAAAAGATCTGGATTAGATATCTTACAAACAAACTCTCTGCAGGCTCACTTTGATGTCAACTGTCTTATTTTATTTCATGAGATTATATTGTTTATAATATTTTGCCATCCTCCTTGATGTTTTTTAAATGACCTTGGACTTTAAAACAGTGTTGCCTTTAGTAGTCAATTCTCTTAGTCCAGAAATTAAGAATTCATTGGCTAAAGTGTATTTGGTTCTTTGGGCCTTTTCATTGAGTTACTGTGGTAGATGGGTCAGACTTCACTATATTTTCTAAATGTATACAGTTTGGTAAATTGCTTGTGTGCTTTATTAAGTTTTAAAATGCAGAAAGACTTTTGGGATTCTCTGTTTATGTGTGAATGCAATAGACACATAAATAGTTGTACAGGGTATTTATAGAGCTTGAGAAGATATGCTGGGAGAAGGAACTTGAATAGGTCACCTTTTTAAAGGTTTATTCTTGCATTTTATTTTATTTTATTTTTAGATTTAAATATTTTTTTTTTTAGAAAAAATTTCCATGTTACATGATTCATGTTTTTACTTTCCCATTCATCCCTCTTTCAATCATCCCCCATAGCCAATGCCCATTTTCACTGATTTTAACATGTGTCATCAATCAAGACTTATTTATATATTATTGATAGTTGCATTGGTGTGGTCCTTTGGAGTCTACATCCCCAATCACATTCGCATCAACCCATGTGTTAAAGCAGTTGTTTTTCTTCTGTATTTCCACTCCTATAGTTCTTCCTCTGAATGTGGGTAGCATTCTTTTCCATAAGTCCCTCAAAATTGTGCCAGACCATTGCATTGCTGCTAGTACAGAAGTCCATTACATTCGATTTTACCACAGTGTATCAGTCTTTGTGTACAATGTTCTTCTGGCTCTGCTCCTTTCACTCTGCATCAATTCCTGGAGGTCTTTCCAGTTCACATGGAATTCCTCCAGTTTATTATTCCTTTGAGCACAATAGTATTCCATCACCAGCATATACCACAATTTGTTCAGCCATTCCTCAACTGAAGGGCAAACCTTCGTTTTCCAGTTTTTTGCCACCACAAAAGCGTGGCTATAAATATTTTTGTACAAGTCTTTTCATCTATGATCTCTTTGGGGTACAAACCCAGCAGTGCTATGGCTAGATCAAAGGGCAGGCAGTCTTTTAGAGTTCTTTGAGCATTATTCTTGCATTTTAAAATAATATTACAAATAAAATCAGCTTGCTACCTTAATTTTGGGTAAAAATTAGTGTGATGCTCAAGTTCATATTTATCAGAATAGGGCAGTGTAAATTTTAATTAATGTGGGTTAATTACTGTGTTGTTTGTATAAATTAATTTCCTTACAATAGACATGACATCTGTACTATATTTTTAAATGAGAGATGGTTTGACAACTGTTATCATGCTTCATGAATTTCTTTCATATAAGTATTGCATTTTAAATATATATTTAATTTAATTTTTAGGTTTCAGATTGAATACATTTTGAATTTCACATAACTACACATTTGATTAAATAGAGAATTAAATTACATATATTAAAATTAGTTTTAAGATTAATGATACTTAAAAAAACCTTTATTTTAAAGAAACTGTGGCATACTTCTGTGAACATTTTGAGTGTTGTTAATGGCTTTTACTGATGCCTCTCCTTTTCTCTGTCACTGTCAATTCTGTACATAATATTCTTTCCATTAAACTCATTACTCTCCCAAACAGTGTTCCAGGTGACAAGGAAAAACAAGCAGTTAAAACAACTACATCTGAAAAATTCAACCCTCTCCTATTATGTTCCCATACCTTTCTTTTGACTAGAAGAAAGTATATTTCATTATATTCTTCAGGATCAAAATTTGCTTCATAATTCAGAAAATACATCTATAGCTGGAAGAACCTTTAGGTAACATTAGTCTTACACTTGCTTTTTAAAATCTAGTTAACTGAGGCTCAAGGAGTTTAGATGGTTGGCTCAAGGCTACACAAGTGGTTAATAGTGGAAGCAGAATTTAAACCCAGAACCACTGCCTCTAGTCAAAACCAGAGCACCATTCACTGTATCTCTAGAATACACTGTCCCTTTACTCAGTTTGGCTTCTTTTTTGTATATTATTATATGTAATCCTCAGTAGTGAGAGTAGTTCCCAATAAAACCATAGCTTAGAAATTAACAAGTACATAGTCTGCTCCCCAGCATGAGAAAAGCAAACTTTCCCCCCCTCCCCAAATACTAGATGTCCTGCCAAGAAAACTACTGAAGCAGAAGTTCTGTGACAAGAACATACAGTATAGGGTCATACATTGATATGCTGACATGTGATTATTATCTTATAGGAAACACTGCTTAGAGCCACTAAGGCAACTACATCCATTGTTTCTATCTTGTAAATCATTACCAACCATTGTTCCTGAAAAACGCTTATCTAATCCCTTAGCCTAGACATTTCCCCTATAAACTGTGTACCCCAACTCAATAAACTTTATCACTGCCCAGCAAGAGGATGTCTGAGTGTCTGATCTGTCAGTCTGACAGCTCAGTCCTCCTGTAATCCCCAAAATCATTTCTCTCATCCTGGTTGGAGGACCCACAAGCTATTTGTAGAGATGACCTCAACAACTATAGTCACTGGCATTAAGAGTATTGGCTCTTCAGAGCCTCTATGGCATCTCAGGACAAAGTGCTGGGAACTTCTGAGCTCCTGTTTGCCTGGGTTGTTTAGGTTTAAGTGTTGCCTCAGGGCTCTGGTCACTGCTGCTGCTTTCTTGGGCTTCCAAGGTGGCCTATGCTGGAGATTTCTTTCCATCCTAGGTCTTTCTAGGGGATATCTCTGTTCTTTATGCCTCACACAGAGCTTCATAAGCTACTACAAAGGGTGGCATCAATAAAAGTCATTAATAGCTCCCCAAATGTTTGTCTCTAACCCTTCAACAATTACATTGGGAGGCTGAGTGCCTAGCATACCTTTGGTGTTGTCTTATTGGTGGCTCTTTTTTCTATTGTCCACAAGTTTCTGGCTAACATTTTTTGCACTAGATTTTTTAATTAATATTTAGTCTGGAACAAATTTCAGGTTTCTGTAAAAGGTTATGTAAAAACTGAGTGGTTTGCTTTTGCTCAAGTAGCCATGTTGCTTTGATTATGTCTTATCTCTATCTTTCAAAGAAACCTTAATTCTCTCTGATAACTTGAAGAATTGGGATGGGTTTCTCCATGTATTTTACCTTCATCTAGGATAGTGTTCCTCTTGTACTTTATGGATACAAACTGTTACTTGGTGTTCACAGAAATAAAAAGAGCAGTTTCTGCAGGTTACTGCAAAATTGTCCTGTCCTCTGTCCTTGACAAAGGATCCTTCTTCTTCTTGGAAGCTCCCACAGCTAACTTTGATAGTCAGTTGATAAGCCTGTTCTTGATAGTCTCAGGCTTAATTCATTATGGTAGCCTTCTAATCTTTTCTCCCAATAGAAAGATTGCTATCTGCTCAAAAGCCTTTCAGGAGCAATTACTACATTCCTGTCAAGCTCAAACACAAATAACAGTTGCTTCAGGTGTCTTTGTAAGATCAGTTATTACCAATTACCTAATTACTCCAATTACCTACATTTAACAAGAAGGGTAATTCTAACTCTTCTAATTACCCACTTCTCTCTGGAGATAACTTTGCCTTTCTTGGCAATTTTGTTCACAAAGTAAACTATTAATAGCTTTTGATATCCTTGTCCCTATTTTTCTCTATAAATTGTATCATTTTATTTGATTTTTACAAACTATTTCATTGGTTTTGTTTCAAATAATATTACATATCTACATGAATTTGGGAAATATTGATATTTCCTTTATCTTACCTGTATTGCGCAAATAGCAAAAACCTAATTACTTATTTCTTTTCTTCTGACAAAATTGTTTTTTTGGCTGCTTTTATAATAATAACAGCTGCTAACATTTACATAGTGCCCACTATGAACCAGCAACTGTACTAAGCACTTTACAAATTACTATCTTTCTTGATTCTTACAACAACCCTGGGAGGTAGTTGCTATTATCCCCATCTTTACCGATTTGGAAACTGAGGCAAACAGAGGAAAAGTAATTTGCTCAGGATCACATAGCTAGTGTTTAAGGCTGATTTGAATTCAAGACTTTCTGACTCCAGGCCAAAAGTTGTATCTATTGCACCAAATAGTTAACTTTATATACATCTCATATGTATTTTCTTGGGCTAATGGTCAAATATTTGACACATTTTGTGGCAAATGGCATTTCTTCTAACTCATATGTACTTTATCCCAAAAGCCTCCTTGAAGACAGGGATTATCTTTTTTTATTTTTTTTTTAACTTCCCTTGCATCTTAACTTAGTACTTAACATAGTAGGTGGAACATAGTAATTTATTTCTTAATATATGCTTGTTGACTGATATATGAAAGCATATATTTTGGGGAACTTATCTCAAATCCTATTTTCTTAGTAATCAATAATTCAATGGTTTGTCATGTTTCTTGGATATCCTAAATGTTCTATCATTATATTTACAAATAAATGTTAGTGGGTTTTGTTTGTTTTATTTTTTGTCAGTGTTAAAGTCCTTACTTTTTTTATTGAATTTTTTCCTTTTAAAAATGTTTAGTTGATGGTATTTTTTTTTTATCACTGTTCCTTTCCAATGATACTCCACTTCCTATGCTGTACCTTCCTCCTCCCCTAATAGAACCCTTCCTCTTAACAAAAGTTTCCAATGACCCCTTAACCGCCAAATCTAATGGCCTTTTCCTCAATCCTCTTCTTCCTCTCTTAAGCTTTTCATACTCCTGATCACTCTTTTCTTTGGTACTTTCTCTTCTCTCTAGGTTTAAAAACATATTTTTTTGTCATGGATCTCATCCTACCTGTTTGACTATTCCTTCTTTGCCCTCTTTGCTGGATCTTCAGCCAGTCTACTGTTCTTGTCATTGATCAGTAAGTTGCCAGTTACCTAGAAAGCTGGAAGCAGTGTGATATAGTGGATAGTGTATTGGACATGGAGTCAAGAAAATCTGGTTTCAAATTGTGCCTCTGGCAATAAATGGCTACATGACCTTGAACAAGTCATTTAATATCTCCAAGTTTTTGTAACATGAAGGGATTGAACTAGATGGCCTTTAAGATTCCTTTCAGCTCTAAATCTAAATAGAGTAGTTTCTTTTGATGGAGTAGGGTAGAAGCAGCAGCAAAAGCAGGCAAAGTCTATAGCAGAAGCAGCCCATTTTCTAAATAGCTAGGTCCAGCTCCCAAAATGTAAAGGGAACAGAGAAAAAAGGTGATAATCTTCCTTACCCTCACCCCACCCCCATCTGTGTGCCTTATTCTTAAAAGCATTGATTAATATTAGGGCTCTTTATCAGTAAGTAGATACTACTTAATGCATAGCCTTTTATTTGGAAAAAAGGAATCTGAAATAGAATTTGTCATGGTGCCAAAGGAATTAACAGTAATTTAGGAATAATAAAATTATTTAAAAAAAACCCCTCATTTTTGCTCTTGGGCTAGCTATGATTAGACATAATTAAACAAACAAGCCTGATTTTAAGAAAGAGGCAGTTAAAAAATGTTTTCCCATTATCACTTAGTGAAATAAATAAGTGGATCAATTCTAAAAAAAATCCCTAAGGTCAAGGTCTTCACAACAATACAAATCTTCACAATCCCATGGACAAAAAAAAATTGTTTTGAATTTCAATTCTGAAGTGCCTCCATTAGAAACATCCAGGAATCCATTGTAGATTTGAGACAGTTCTTAGAGATCAACCTAGCAAAGTAAGAAGTCTAACCAAACTGCAGTTTTTTAAAATTATGAATCAGCCTGCTGTCCTCAGATCTGCAATTTGCAGTGGGAAGTAGTGATCATTCTCAAGGAACTTCTGATCTTTTGAGAATTCTTTAAATACATTTTTAAATTTAATACATACTTTTTAATTGATTATTGACAGTACCAAAATTTTTCCTGATATACTTTAGTGTATTTCTACTTATTCATGGATTAATCTCATTCATATCATTTGACTGAAATTCTTTTTTTAAGATTTTTTTTAAAATTTTATTTAATTAATTGATTTAGAATAGTTTTCCATGGTTCCATGATTCATGTTCTTTCCCTCCCCCCCAGGCATTGAGCAATTCCACTGGATTTTACATATGTCATTGATCAAGAACTATTTCCATATTATTAATATTTGCATTAGGGTGATCACTTAGAGCAGGGTGGGCAATCTTTTTGGCCACGAGAGCCATAAACGCCACATTTTTTAAAATGTAATTTCGTGAGAGCCATACAGTGCTCACTGTGCGTGAGCTCCTGTAACAGCTCCTGAAAAAAAAAACTGACTTTATGGCTCCTGCAGAAAGAGCCATATCTGGCCCTCAAAAGAGCCAAACGTTGCCAACCCCTGACTTAGAGTCTACATCCCCAATCCTGTCCCCATTGACCCATGTTATCAAGCAGTTGTTTTTCTTCTTTGTTTCTACTGCCACAGTTCTTTCTCACACTTTCTCTGGATGTGAATATCATTCTTTTCATAAATCCCTCAGAATTGTCTTGGATTATTGTATTGCTGCTAGTAGAGAAGTCCATTACATTAGATTGTGCCATGGTGTGTCTGTGTATATGGTTCTCCTGGTTCTGCTCCTTTCACTCTGCATCAATTCCTGGAGGTCATTCCAGTTCACATGGAATTCATCCAGTTCATTATTACTTATTGCATAACAGTATTCCATCACCAACAGATACCACAATTTATTCAGCCATTCCCCAATTGAAGGGCATCCCCTCATTTTCCAATTTTTTGCCACTACAAAGAATGCAGCTATAAATATTTTTGTACAAGTTGTTTTCCTTATCATCTCTTTGGTTGATCGAAATTCTTGATTGTAAATTAAGTATTTAAGAAACAGAAGATACCAAATTCATTCATATTTCATTTTCACCATTCTGGTGACATTTTTGAATAGCTAACCAATTTTCTCTAATAGGTTAAAAAAAATTCAGTGCTTAGTCCTCTGTAAACTTCAGGTACTTAAAGGATGAGTGCAACAACCAAGGGCTTACAAAAATGTAGTCACAAGTCTACCCAGATCCTAAAATTTCCGTAAATTTCTAAAGTAACCATCTTAAGTACCTTCAATCCTTCAAACCCTACCCTCAGGTATAGCCCGCCCGCCTGCCACCTAGGGGAGATTCCCCCAGCGCCACGTGCTTCCCAGTTTGCGTCCGCGCAGGCGTGCTTCGCACGCCCCGCCTTTTGGAAAGAGCACAGCCCCGCCCCTTCCGCGGGCCTCAGTGCATTCTGGGAAGAGGGTGGCGGCGATCCGCTTGTCTATGTCACTGCCGGTTGGGGCGCCATCTTGCTCTATTTTGCGTCTGTAGTGGGGTTGGATGGGACTGTGGCGGCGGTGGCGGCGGCGGCGGTAAGGGGGCGGCGCGCTGGTGGCCGGGCCTGGCCAGCCCCTCCTCCCCGTGGGCTCCGCGGCGTGTCGGGCGCCGGACGCTGGGCGGTGGGGGCGCCGGGCTGGGGGGATGTCCGCCTTCTCGGAGGCGGCGCTGGAGAAGAAGCTGTCGGAGCTGAGCAACTCGCAGCAGAGCGTGCAGACGCTGTCGTTGTGGCTGATCCACCACCGCAAGCACTCGCGGCCCATCGTCACCGTGTGGGAGCGGGAGCTGCGCAAGGGTGAGTGAGGCCCGTCTCCGGGCCGCCTCTCGTCCCAGACCAGGCCGCCTCCTGATCTTCTTCATCCTTCCCTCCTCCTTCACTTTATCTTTTCCTTCTTCTCCTTTCCCTCTCCTCTTCGTCATCCTTCTTCCTTCTCTTCATTCTTTCCCCCTCCTTCCATCTTACGCTTCTTGCTTTTTTTCTTTCCTCACCCTTTTCTTGCTTTTCTTCCCTTGCGTCTGCCTTTTCCTTATCCATCTCCCCCATCTCCTTTCTTTTCCTTCTTCCTTTTATGTGCTGCTTCCTCCCTTTTCTCCCTCCCTCCTTCCTCTTCTTCCTCCTACTCCCCCCTCCCCCTTCATCTTCGTCTGCTGTTAGTGCCGCCGCCTTTCTTCTTCCCTCCCTTTTCTTCAGCTCCGCGGCTTCTCCCCGGGGGTCCACGAAGTCCCCCTGAGAACCAGAAAGTCTTCCCCGGTCGGGCCCTGCCAGAGGATCCGGGAACAGCGAAGCTCCAAGCCCCTGAGGCAGAACGGTTTATAAACCCCATGCGTGTGGCTACCTGAGGGATCTGCCCATTGCATATCCTTGCTCAGGCTCCCCCAAATTGGGGACATTAATTAAATACTCGTGTGAGAAGCAATACATAGCCTCTGGAAGCCGCACCCTTGCTTGGGATCTAGCTGTTAGGCTGGATAAGTTCTGTTTTCCTGAAGCCCTTTTTCTGTGGAGAGGTCAAGCAGAACTGGACTAAAGTCTAAAAGGCAGCCAGAGGTAGGCAGGAGGTAGTGCTGGAGTGGAGGAAGTTTGCAGTGATGAATTATTTCTAATTCTCTTATCACATCCAGCCTCTGTAGAATTGGAAATTTAGAGAGAAAGAGCCTTATTAGAGCTATTTTACAAATCTAGTCCCAAAGCTTTAGGTAACGCTGTGGGGTCTTTGTGGTCAGCCAAGGGTTAAAAACTATGTTCAACTTTGCAGAAAGATTCTTGCTCTATCGAATTAGCTGTATAGTGATTAAAATATTCAAATTTTATCCGAGTATGATATCATTATGGAATCTAGAGTTCATTGGATAGAGTAGTGTGATTATGTTCTAAGGAATCTAAAGTTATATTGGTTCCAGTAATTGTTTATTTCTGATTGACACTGATCAAAATGATGACCACTGAACAATTTTCCTTGTTTCTTACCTTTAGAGCTTTAAGAGAATTTAGAGGCCCTGTTATTTTACAGATGAGGAATCTCATGCCAGATGGATTAATTTCCACCTCAGTAAACATTTTATAGTAAGCATTCACAATGTTCCAGGCAGTGTTGCTAAATTCTGGGGCTACAGAAAGAAGCAAAGTCCCTGTCCTCAAGGAGCTTACAATTTAAAGCAAGGAGACTATGTAGAGATATATACAAAGTAATCCAGTGACTTCCCTACTGTCACACAACTAATAAGTTACAATTAGGACTTAGCCTTATGACCTCTGGTTTCCAAACCCAGTCACTCTTTTTCACTGTATGCTTCCTACCCTCTTGTTCATTTGGCCTCTATAAAGTTAGAAGAAACATCTTCTAAAATTTATTTGCAGAGTTAGATAAACTTTCAGTAAAGCTGAGGAATTGAAATGAATGCTTCTTAACTTAGATGGAATTGTTTACTTGGATGTGATTTTGTAGTAGTTATTACTTGACCTAAGATGGTCATAATGTACTAGGTGTCATTTATGATCTAGATAAACTTTTGTTTTTTTTAAACATTTTGCATTTTCCTCCTGTATTTGTTTCTTATTTGGTTTCGATTGAAAATATGTGCTCACATTTCTTTTTTAGATTCACATACTAGCTTGTTTCATGGCATTTGTGTATCTGGCTTTACCCTTTTCAACCTGAACAGTTTATTGTTTTTGTACACTTAGGTTTTCATTTTGTTTGGTGAGCCTACATTTTTTCTTACATATTACTGTCACCTTCAAATATTGTTCACTTTTATGTGTAAAATGCTTAAGAACTATGGTTTTGTCTCAGTTATAGTTATTAATGAAATTAGAAAAATCTTGAGTCAGTGGAACTATGACACAGAATTCCAATATTTATTTAGGCCATATGCTAGAAAAATATGTAGCTTGTCTTTAATTTTTCTTAAGTAATAAAATAAGGGTTTATTACTTATCAGCTTCCATTTTTTCCCTGGCAGAAGCATTTAGTACTTAATAGCAATACCTATAGGATCAGACTTATGAAACAATCTAATGATAATTGAGGCAAAATAGGTTGCAATGGTTAGTGCACTGAATCTGAAGTTAGCAAGATCTGAGTTCAAATGTGGCCCCAGATGCTTAATAACTGTGACCCTGGGCAAATCATTTAACCTTTGTCACCACTAGTTTCCTCATTTGTTAAATGGGGATTGTTATAACATTTTCAAGGTTGTTTTGAGTCTCAAATGAGGTAATATTTGTAAAATCCTTTGCAAATCTTTAAGTGCTAGCTTTTATTGATGTATGTCTGGCATTTGTAAAATTCTGTTCATAATTCTCATTTGAACTTAAAGCAATCTTGTAGGTTTCCTCAAAAGATTAGGAAATTGAGGGAGAGAAGGCTTAAATGACTTTCCCATCTGGTGTCAGAGGTGACACTTCAACTGAGTTCCTGATTCCAAGTCCAGTTCTTCATCTGCTCAGCCTCAGAGATTGGAGCAATGTAATTTGGTGAATTAGATGAGGTTAGGGAGATTGGTTTCCTCATAGGTTCTCGCAATGCCTTTCCACAGTGTCTGTATCTGAATTATATATTCAGTATATGGACACTGAGAATGGTCCCATTTGAGCTTTTGTAACTGGGCCCTGTAAGAGCTAATTTCACCTCTTGTATTAGCAACTTGGTAAATGCAATTATTCATTCATTAGTTTTGGTCAGGCTTGTCAGATTTTGTAAAAACATTACCTTAGAGAAATACAATTAAATCTATTATCTATGTATTATTTGTATTTGAAGCAGATTGTATAGCCAGTAGTCAAATTTCCCCATAATATGGGGAGTTTCTTGTCACCTCCCTAAATTGGGGTTGCTTTTTATTAGCTGCTTGATCTCCTGAGGTAACTTCCTCAGTTTGCCATTTGTTAGGTTAAGATAATGGTTGGTATTCATACAAGGCAAAGACAATTTTAAGAACCATGGCCTCTCTCTTCCCCTTAGACCTGGCCTGGATGTCCCAAATTTTAAGGAGGATGTCTACTCTGCCTTGCAGCTATTCATGTTTTTTCATCACTGTAGTATACTTAGAGGGCAGATAGCAACCAAAAGGAGAAGCTGGTACTTCAGAGCAATGAAGGTGGTGGGAGTGTTGTTTATTGCAGTTTCTCCATGGACTGTGACAGTGGATAATAAAGCATATTTACATATTGCTTTAAGATTTTAGAAAGTGCTTTGAGAATAACAAAATGGACTCATTTTGAATTGCATGAGTAATTTGCTGTATCATTTGTGTACCTTGTTGGATTCTCCTGTCTGGTTCAGTAAGCATGTTGTGTGTTTATCTTTGAATACTATATCAGTGATCATTTTCATTAGTGCTCTGACCAGTTTTTCAAACCTGAAGTTACTCATTCAACAGGTTTCCATGCTACCATCCCAGTGGAGATTTCAGTTTCTTCAACCCTTTGACTTAATCTGTTAGTTTTATTAACTCTCATACTCCACTAATGAACTAAGAGAACTGGTAGAGTTGATTTTACCTTAAAGTCAAAATAGCTTTTAGGATAATTACTATAGCAGGAATAACTTTGCTCATTTGAGTAAAATAACAGGAAACTGGTGGTTCCTGGGGTTAAAGGGGAGACAAATTGGCATTTGTCTCTATAGAGCAGAAAACCATTGGATAAAGTTAATCTAATAGTGTAATATATCTGATCTCTAACTGAAACCTTGTCTTTAAGGGGCAGTCAGATGTGTAGCTGCATTTTTTACTTGTACTTACTTTTTTTTTTTTTTTTTTTTAACCCATACCCTTCTGTCTTGGAGTCAATACTATGTATTGACTCCAAGGCAGAAGAGTGGTAAGGGTAGGCAATGGGGGTCAAGTGACTTGCCCAAGGTCACACAGCTGGGAAGTGTCTGAGGCCAGATTCGAACCTAGGACCTTACTCTCTAGGCCTGGCTCTCAATCCACTGAGCTACCCAGCTGCCCCCTTTAGTTGTACTTTTATCACCTGAAGATGACATTGAATTCCTCCCCACATAGTATATTTGATACATCGTTTCCTTGAAAGTTGAGGTTTTTTGAAATTCAAGTTTCTTTACTTAAACTTTATGTTACTGAAGAATTCTACCTCATTATGTCGCTAGATATGTAATCTTGGTGATATGAATATTCTTTCTGTGAGCATGGATCACAACCCATCCACACCTTTTCATTTGCAATTATTTCCTATATTTTTCCATAGGTCTTCCCCGCAACTCTTACCTTCCCTGTTAGAGTCAACTGTGTTTTAGTTCCAAGGCAGAAAATCCACTAGGGCTAGGTAATGGAGGTTAAGGGACTTGCTCAGGATTACACAATTAAAAAGAGACTAAGGTCAAATTTGAATCCAGGACCTCCCATCTCTAGGCCTGCCTTTCAATCCACTGAGCCACCTAGCTGTCCCCTTGATAAGTCTTATATAATGGATCTATCCATTGTAGGCTTTGTAAAAATGATTTAAAATATTTCACCATTTATCGATGGAAATATCTATCACCAGTGTTTGATGCCCTGAAGGAATGCTATTTTTCACATTAATGTAAAGTTTATCTTCAACCTTAACTTTGGAACACATGTACCATAAAAATATGGTTTTTAAGGTTTTCATTAAAACCTTAAAACCAGTCACTTTAAAAGTTTGTATCTTTTTTCTTATATCTAGGTTTTGTCTGACCCACCTATCTCAAAGGGAGAGACACATTCAGTTCAGCAGACATTTATTAAACATCTACTTTGTATGAGACACTGTGTTAAGAAGTAAAGAAATTTACCTTTTTTAAAGGAATTTATATTTTTTTTCCTGGGGATTTGACATGTATACAATTAAGTATAATAAAAATTAGGCAGTGAAGAGGGAAAAGAAGAGGTCAGAGTGCTCTTGGAATATTTGGGGAAAATAGAGGAATAGGTAGGTGTGAAAGGACTTATCAAAGTTAGATTTGTTTCATTTAAGTGCTCTTTTGTGAGGGTGACTTATAGCAGGGAAGACTTTTATAGGAAGGCAAAGGAATAAAGATTCCTTTGTAGAAATTAGGTGATACAGGGCA
Organism: Gracilinanus agilis; assembly: GCF_016433145.1. Classification (NCBI taxonomy): domain Eukaryota; kingdom Metazoa; phylum Chordata; class Mammalia; order Didelphimorphia; family Didelphidae; genus Gracilinanus; species Gracilinanus agilis. Next base: position 421,688,313 of record NC_058130.1, read on the forward strand.
TTGGATACTGGTATCAACAGTGTCTACTTCAAATACCTTGTAAAACAGAAGTTGGGGCCCTAAGTGAATGGTCTTAAAAAAAAAAAAAATTAGGGACAGCTAGGTGGTTCAGCGGATAGAGAGCCAGGCTTGGAGATGGGAGATCCTGGGTTCGTATTTGGCCTCAGACTCTTCCCAGCTGAGTGACCCTGCGCAAGTCATTTAGCCCCAGTTGCCTAACTCTCACTACTGTAGTGTTTTGGAACTGATACTTAGTATAATTATTATTGATTCCAAGTCAGACAGTAAGAATTTAAAAAATTATTTCAAATTGACAGATTCTTATTTTCTCTTTCTCCCACTTTACTCCCAATGGAAGAACCAAAACATAATAAATATGTTTAGTCAAACCAAACAGATTTCCTGCATTGGCTATTTCTAAAAATAATATGTCTCATTTCTACATCGTCTATCACCTCTTTTAGGAGGTGGAATACTTATGTACATCATCAGTTGGTCTGGGATTCCGGTTAGTTATTGGACTGATCAGAATTCTGAAATCTTTAGAAGTTGTTTGTCTTTACTGATCTTTTTTTACCAGCATAGATTTTTTTTTTTAAAAAGCCAGCTTGTAAGATATTAGCATGATTTGGCTTGATTAAAATAAATGGGATATGTTTTAAAGATTCTAAAAAATGAATCATTGTGGAACAATATGTTAGACATAGGATAATCAAAGTTTAGCTAAAGGATGAGTCTCTGGGAGTCTTATGGAACTTTGAAAGATAAGGGCTACCCTGTGCCAAAAATAAATATTAATTCACAGTAATATGAACTAAGTATATCAAAAAGGTGTAAAACAGATTGTAGTGTGGAAGCAGGAGTAAATAGGTCTTTACTGATAGAAGATCAGGTAAGATTTCATAGAAGTTATATTTGCATTGGGAATTTTAAAGTTGGGTAGGAATTCAGCAGGTGAAGTGGATAAAGAAAGAACATGTCAGGTATAGAAGTTAGTGTACTCAAATGCTTAGGTGGAGACAGGGAAGCCTGCCCTTCACTTAATTGGCAAATTAAACTTCCTGAAGTGTAGAGGTGACTATATTATCTCATTCTAGTCAATAAATTTCAATGGTTCCTTATTACCTCCAGCATCTAATATAAATCCTCTTTGTCTTTTAAAGCACTTCATAACATGAACCTGTCTACCTTTCTAGTATTCTTCCACCTTAAACCCCTTCATATGCTCTACAGTCCATTGACATTGTTTTCTTTGTTTTCCTTGAAAATGACACTTTCATCTGACTGCATTTTCACTGGCTGTCTTCAATGCCTGGAATTTTCTTGATCCTCACCTGCTTTCTGGCTTCCTTTAAGTCTATGCCAAAATCCCACCTCTACAAGAACTTCTTCTAAGACCCAGTAATGCTAGTTCCTTCCTCTTGAGAGTATCTCCTATTTATGCTGTTTTTGTCTTACTTGTAAGTAATTTTTTTCATGTTATCTCCTCCATTAGACTCTGTGCTTCTCGAGAGCAGAAACTGTAATTTTGTCACTCGTACTTAATACATTGACTGGCACAAAGTGGTTACTTAATAAACCCTTGTTGATTTGACTTGAAAGTACATCTTTATAGAGTCCAATCTTTTAATCCTATGTTTCATGAAAACATAGATTTTAAAAATTATTTTGATATATGTCTATATATCTCACTGAAAGATTTTAGTCCATAATGACATCTTTCATAACAGGTAAGCTGTAACTTTTAAAAAGTTGTTTTTTGAACTTATACACTGTAGATTTTCAAATCTAATATTTTGGTTTAGATGGTTTTAAGTAGTTTAACCTGTTGAATGTGTATTAACTAATTTTCAGTAACTTAAGGAGTCATGAATAACCTTTTAAAATATTGTCTTTTATTTAAACCCATCTCCCTCTGAACTCTTTCTTGTAACAAAGAAAACCTATCTTTCTCACATTGTCTTAATGATTTTATTAATTTTAATTTAAAGATGAAGGTCAAAGTGCTAACAAATTAATTCTCTTGCAAGTTTTTCTTTTGTTAGATTATTCAAATTACTTTCTTTGGAAGTCTGAAAAGTTGCTTTTTCCTTTCTTAACTCAAAAGGCTCCAGTAGAGGCCCCAGGTGGCATCAGAATAATAAAATACAAATTCCTCTGTTTGAAAATTAAAGCCCTCACAGTCTTGCTTCTACCTCATTTGCAAGCCCTATTACATATACATCATTTCCCTTCTTGTCCTCTACTTTTCAGCCAAACTGGCCTACTTGCTTTTTTCTTATGTGCTGTTCTGTGTTTCATTTTAAAGCTTTTTTATCATGCCCATTCTTTACTTGATTTGCATTCTGTTTATACTTGCCTCTTAAAATCCTTAATTTTCTTCATAGCTCAGTTCAAGTACTGTTTCTGTTTCTCACATGATGTCTTTAGAGGTCACTCTAGCTGTTGCTGTCTCCCTCCCCCCCAAAAGAAATTATCTTGTATTTGATTTAAATATATTTACTATATATGGCCTTAATAGAATGAAGGCACTTGAGGTCAGGACTAGATCTTCAGACCATTCCCACTAACTGTAGGTAACCTACAGTACTTTGCCTTGGGCCCTGTTCTCTTCTCCATCTGTACTATTTCACTTGGTGATCTCATCAGCTCCTAACTCTAGGTTCAGATATCATTTCTATGCTGATGATTCTCAAATATACTTATATTCTCCTGACCTCCACTCTTGAATCTTCAGTGCCTCATGAACATCTTGAATTCAGTATTATGATCTTAATTTAAACTATGTCCAAAATTAAACTCATCCTTCCTCCAAACCTTCCTACCCTTTCCAAACTTCCCTATGTGTCATACATATTGCACTTCTGTCTTTCTCTCCTCCCCCCATATCCAATCTATTGCTGATGTCTGTCCATTTTACCTTTGTATCATGTCTCCTGTGTGCCTCCTTTTCTTTTTTTTTCTTTTTTTTTTTAACCCTTAATTTTTGGTGTATTGTCTTATAGGTGGAAGAGTGGTAAGGGTGGGCAATGGGGGTCAAGTGACTTGCCCAGGGTCACACAGCTGGGAAGTGGCTGAGGCCGGGTTTGAACCTAGGACCTCCTGTCTCTAGGCCTGACTCTCACTCCACTGAGCTACCCAGCTGCCCCCCCCCCCCTTCTTTTCTTTTGATACTACCACCACTCACTCTGGTGAAAGGTCTTCATCACCTAGTGGTTGATTATTGCAATAACCTATTGGTTAGTCTGCTTGCCACAAGTATCTTTAATCCAAATCTGTTTTCCACTTAGCTGTCAAAATGACCTTCCAGAAGTGTAGACCATGAAACTACCCCTACTCAATAATGCTGTGAAGCTATTATTTTTTTTAAAGACCCTTACCTTCTGTCTTGGAGTCATTGGCTCCAAGGCAGAAGAGTGGTAAGAGCTAGGCATTGGGGGTTAAGCCCAGGGTCACATAAGCTGGGAAGTGTCTGAGGCCAGATTTGAACCTAGGCTTGGCTCTCAATCCACTGAGCTACCCAGATGCCCCCTGTGAGGCTATTATTAATAAACACTCTTAGATTCAGATAAAAAAATCCTAGTTTTCATGTTCAAAGGTGAGAATCTTTCTTAATAAACTGGCATCTTTCCCCTTCTTTTACAGTCTAATTACCTCATCTTCCCAGCAATCTTTTATACAGTGATGCCTGGCTTCCTTGCTTTCCTCAAGCAAGGGGAGTCCCTTTCCTGACTCCAGTATTTTTCACTGGCTGTTCTCATGCATGGAATACTTTCCTTCCTTATCTTTGTCCCCGGCCTTCCATTGCTTCATTCAAGTCCCACCTAACATCCCATCTTCTACTAGAAGCTTTTCCTTTGTTATTTATTCATTTCAGCCACATCAGCTTTATGATCCTCTTTGGGGTTTTCTTGGCAAAGATAGTGGAGTAGTTTGCCATTTCCTTCTCCAGCTCCAAATTTTACTGAAGAGGAAACTGAGGCAAACAAGGTTAGTGACTTGCCCAGGGTCACATAGCTGATAAGCATCTGAGATCAGATTTGAACTCATATAGTCTACCTGATTCCAGGCCCATCATTCTATCTGCTGTACCAACCACCTCAAGCCTTACCTAATTCCTTTTAAATTTGACCTGTTGATTATTTCCAATTTATCCTGTACTTGCCTTGTCTGCATATAGTTATTTGCATATTATTTCTGGTATTAGAACTTTCCTCCCATTCATAGCTAAACTCCTAAAAAATGCTACCTTTGAAAAATATCTTAAGGTAATTTCCTCCATTTCTTCCTTTCTTACTTTTCAAACCCCTTGCAGTCTGCATTCAGACCTCATAATTTAACTAAAACTGGTCTCTAGTTACTAGTGATCTTTTAATTGTCAAGTCTAGGGGGTTTCTTGATCTCTGCAGCTTTCGACACTTTTCACTGCCTTCTCCTAGAGATTCTTATCCTGAGTATTTGTGACAGCTTGGTTTTCCTACTTATCTGACCACTTCAGGCTCCTTCACTGAATCATTGTGTCCTGACTCCTAACTGGTTGTACAAGGGTCTCTTCTAGGTACTCTTCACTCTGTGTGATTTTATTGATTCCCATGGATATAGTTAATATAAACCTAGAAGCCATCTTATTATCTGATTTAACTCTTTTTTTTTTTTTTTTTTTTTTTTTACTAGATGGGAAAACTAAGATGTAGGGAAGTTATGACTTGCCCAAGGTCACAAGATACATTGAAACAGACCTTGGATTGGAATTTAGGCAACAAGCAAGTCAAAAGCATTTAAGTGTTTACTGTGTCAGGCACTGTGTTAAATACTGGGGATACAAATACTAGCCAAAAAGAAAGACAGTCCTTGCCCTCAAAGAATTTTTATCTTAATGTAAGAAGACAACACAAAACAAAAGGGAGCTGAAAAGCAGTAGGAGTTGGAGAGAATTTGAAGTCTTGTAAAATCTTTGTAGGGGCATAAAGACTTTGACCTGGGCCCCCTCCCCAGAATGGGTTTAAAACAGATTTCCTGACTTAGTTCTTTCTACTAAGCCTTTATTTACAAAATAAGATGATGAATGTTTAGTTGACTTCTGTTTGAATAAAATCTATTTTTAAAAAAGCCATTTGTCATTTGGTGTTTTGGCTAGTTATTTTAGTCATTCAATCAACAAACTTCTACTAAAGGCCTGTTATGCATTGGGGATATAAAACCCAAAACAAACACAAAATTCCTTCCTTGGAAGACTGACACAACGAGTATATGATAATTTGTGGAAGAAAAGGACAACAGCAACTAAGGAGGTCTTAAAAGACTTTACTGTAGAGTTGTGGCATCTGAGCTGACTCTTGTAGAAAGCTAAATATGTATTTAAGAGGTACATTTCAAGAATGCAGGATAGCCTGTGGAAAGGAAGAGTTAGAAAATGAAACAGGAAGCACATCAATTTGGCTGGAATATAGTGTATGAAGGGGCAGGTGGAATGACTGTTGTCTAGAGCTTTTCTCTTAGGTTCTTTTATAATAATTGCTACAACTGAGAAAATTCAGAAAACTACCTTTTACTTTTAAAATGCAGAGAGTTCAGACCTCAACACTACATACATACATATATATATTTCAATTCTATTTGTTCATACATACAAAATTTTAAAAATGTATTTCCCTGAAAAAATGTTAAATGATTCAATAACTAAGATGAATTTAAACATATCCTTAAAATACTTTATTTAATCAGCATTAATTGCCAACTATGTTACTGAAATTAAAAGTGTTACATATTCAAGCTCAGTTTTATGATTTGAAAGATTTTATCTTTGACTTGGTACTTATATTTGACTCTGGGGTTTAATAAAATAAAAATATTTCAATAACAAATACACATTATAAATGTTTAACTTGGCAATTCACAAGTTTCCCAACCAACTTTCCCACTTGACACTTCGCTGGATAGACTGAAGATAACTGGCCCTTTCTGATGGCTATGCCACCTAGGTTAGAAGTAGGATTAGAGTAATTATTTTGTTTTTTTAAATGCCTTCATATGGTTCTTCCTAGACTGCAATAAACCAGTAAACCATACATTTTTAAAAGCAAGGAATTTTGAAACTAAAACTCCCCCATTCACCCACCTAATTAATTAATTTTTTAAGGATTTATTTAATTAAATTAATTTAGACTATTTTCTCATGGTTACATGATTCATGTTCTTTCCCTCTCCTCCCTCCCTCCTCCCATAGTCAACAAGCAATTTAACTGGGTTTTCATGTATCAAGACCTATTTCCATATTAATTATATTTGCCATAGAGTGATCGTTTAGAATCTATATCCCCAACATTCATTTAATTTATCCCCAAGTTTCTCAGCTCCTCCCTGCTCTCCTTGCATCACAGAAGGTATGTCCAGGAGATCCACATGTTCATACAAATTAAGTCTTGTCATGTTTTCTCTTTCAGTTCACTCTGTGGAGGTAACATTACAATTCTTTCAGTATTAATTCTGTAGCTGTGTATAATACTTTCATGTTTCTACACATTTCATTGTTCATCCTAGTGTTGTTATTTCCAAGTTTTTAAAAAATTAACATGCTCATCACTTATGATCACAATCATAAACCACAATTGTTTAGCCATTCTCTAGTTGATGGGCATCCTCTCAATTTCCAATTCTTTGCTACTACAAAGAGAGCTGCTATAAATATTTTGGAATATATGGATTCTTTTCCCATTAACCTGACCTCCTTGAGAAACAGACCCAGCACTCATTGTTGGGTCTAAGGGTATGCACAATTTTATAACTCTGAATGTAATTCCAAATTACTCCCCAGAATGGTTGGATCAGTTCACAGCTTCATTAATAGTGTGTATTAGTGTTGCCATTTTTTTCACATCCTTTCTAACTTTTGTCATTTTAGGCATTCTGATGGATGTGATATGATATCTCAGCATTGTTTTGGTTTCCTTTCTCTAATCAGTAGTGATATAGAACATTTTTCATACCCCTGCATATGGATTTGATTTCTTCATCCAAAAATTGTCTATTCATATCTTTTACCAATTTATCAATTGGCTTATAAATTTATCAAAGTTTTTAAAATATTTTTGATATGAGACTTCTATAGAGAGGCTGTTTATAAAAGTTTTCCTCCAGTTTTCTGCTTTCCTTCTAATCTTGGCAACATTTGTTTTATTCGTGCAAAACCTTTTTAGTTTAATGTACTCAAAATTATTCATTTTACATTTCACAATACTCTCCATTTCTTGTTTACTCATAAATTGCTCTCCTATCAATAAATCTCATAGGTAACATATTACCTATTTTTAAATTATGATATCTTTTTATGTCTAGATCAGGATCTTATCTTACTCTGTTCTTAATTCCTGCCAAACTACTTTCTACTTGTCCCAACAATTTTTACCAAATGGTGATTTCTTATCACAAAAAATTTGCATTTATGCTTTTGTCAAATACAAGATTACTATAATCTTGAAACCAAGATTTTTTATAGGAAACACTTCAAAAATATACATTTCTGATGCCAAATTTTATATTTACAAAGAAGCACATGTTTACTTATTTAAAAGGCAGAGTGAATTTGTGCTGTCAATAATCCAATACCAAAACAAGAAAAATATAAGATATTAAGTATATTCTTAAGTGTAAATTTCATATTTGGCCTACCTGCTTCAAAATGATGGATTTGGCCTCCTCCCATTTAACTTCTTACACACTACTATACTACATAAACTGTCCAGTGACATTGACCTTCTTGCTGTTCTTCCAAAATGGCACTCAAATTTCCTGACCATGCATTTTTTTTCTTTTTTAACCCTTACCTTCTATCTTAGTATCAGTAGTAAATATTGATTCCAAGGCAGAAGAGTGGTAAGGGCTAAGCAAGTGAGGTTAAGTTACTTTTCCAGGGTCACATAGTAGGAAGTGTCTTGAGGCTAAATTTGAATCTTGGACCTCCTGTCTCCAGACCTGGCTTTTCCACTCTGATTTTGGGCATTTTTACTGGTTGTCCCCCATGCCTAGAAATCCTGCCTTCTATCAGAAGCCCTGATTTCCCTCTTAATACTAGTGCCTTTCAATTAAAATTATCTCTTAATTCATCCTGTATGTCTTTTTTTTGGGGGAAATGGTTTTAATGTTATTTCCTCAACAGGTGAGGCTTTTTAGGGATTATTTTTACCTTTCTTTGTGTCACTTGTACTTAACATAGTGACTGGCATAGAGTAGACAATAAATGTGTATTGACTTAACTTTTCTAATGAACACATAAGAACTTGAGATGAAGAAAAATGGCATAGTCAGCCTATAACTTAAAAATAGGATGTGTTATTTTATAAGAGTTATTGATAAGTTGCTGATATATATTTGTGGACGCATACTTAAAATCACTTTTTTAGTAAAACTGAAAATATTAACAAATATTTTCCTTGAAATCCCTTTTCTTAGACATTTGAGTAAACTAGCATTTTGGAAAGGTAGATGAATAATGGGTAAGAGGGAAATGGATTAAAGATAATATTTAACCTTTTAACAAAGATTAACTAATTTTCTTGACTTCTGCTTCTCTAGTCCTGAAGCATTTGACTTTATGATCTACCCAAGGGATTTGCCCTCTATTCTATTAGAAAAGTTCTCCACGTTGATCTTCTTTTGACCCTTCAAGAGCAATGGTCCAGGAGGGGATGGGGTATGATTTCTTTAAAGTTCTGGAATGTTAACTCTGGATTATATTTTTACATATTATAATTTTATTCATATTCCTACAAATATTACCTGAAATCATCTTGGGGACAGATTGCTGTGTAGGAGGGGATGGGAGGTTATGCTAGTTCTACGGTAGAAATCCCCATATATTATATTCAAGTTAAATAAAGTTCCTGACAAACTTGATATAGGTTTCCATGTTGGTCCCTAAACTCCTGTTTAATCCATAATATGATTTAATTGTATTAATTGAATTGATTTCTGTGGTCCCTTTTATCTCTACAACTATAATGATAGCATTGGAACAATATTATGCTTTGATTTGTGATAATGAAACACCAGAATCATTTTGTGCATAGTGATTGGGAAACAACCAAATGACCTATACAAATGTAATGAAACTCTTTAAGGAATATGACCTTTCTATGATCTTATAAAAGACAAGTGTGAATAGTTCAAAGAAACATGGGAAGACTTATGAATTGAAGCAGAATGAAAGAAGCATAGTCAGAAGAATAAGACATAGCAGCAATATAAAGTAGAACAATGTTAAGAGGTCATAGAACTTGGGTAGATGGAGGTATTCTTCTGTCTAAATAAAGTATACATTCATCATTTCTATCAAAAATGGGTAAACTTAATTAAAAATTTTTTAAAAAATATTTTTCCATGTTTACACGATTCATTTTCTTTCCCTCCATTCTCACCTCCCAGAACCGATAAGCTGGGTTATACAAATGTTATCACTTGATACCTTATTTCCATATTGTTCATTTTTGCAGTAGAGCAGTCTTTTAAAACCAAAATCTCAAGTCATATATCCATATAAACAAGTGATAAGTCATGTTTTTCTTCTGTGTTTCTACTCCCACAGTTCTTTCTCTTGATGTGGATAGCATTCTTTCTCATAAGTTCCCCAGGATTGTATTAGATCATTGTATTGCTACTAGTAGTAAAGTCCATTACATTAGATCATTCCACAATGTTTTGCTTTCTGTGTGTATAGTGTTTTCTGTTCATTTCACTGTGCACCAGTTCATGGAGGCTCTTCCAGTTCATATAGAAATCCTCCAGATCATTATTCCTTACAGCACAATAGTATTTCATTACCATCATATACCACAGTTTATTCATTTCCCAATCAAGGGACACCCCTTCATTTTCCAATTTTTTGTCACAAAAATGGGTAAACTTCAAAAGGATGTGGCATTTGTTGCTAGAGACTCAGCAACATTGTGCTTCTGGTAGAATGTCTAGGAGACCAGGTCAAATCACTGAAATAGGTAACCTTCCTAGAGGGAATCCCTGAAATTTACTCTATCTCTAACTACTTCCTACATCACCAAATAAAATTTTTGTAGGAAAACATGAGCATGAACACTTCCCAACTCCCACCCCTCAGACATATAAGGAATAAAGAATATAAAATGAAAGAATACATATATTAACCTAGGAATAGAAAAAAAACTTACATTTCATATGATAAATTGAACACTTTTGAGGCAGATAAATATAGTGATTCCTGGTTCTACTTAGGCAATAGAAATTTTATTTTCTATTGTCACTTCATATTTTTATTTTGTTTTGCATTTGAATGATTAAAGTGATGTCTTAAGTTAGTAATTGAGAATCTATAAGCCCTGATTTTCCTACTCATCTTAGATATTAAAAAGAATGGACTCCCCTCCCATCCCCCTTGACATTAAACTTGATTATCTGTATAATACTAATCCTGATCTTTTATTTTTAACATTCTATGTTTAATTTTCTCCTTTTTCTAGGAAGAAGACATTTCCTCTGCTTTTTACATCGCAAATAACTTCTACAGCAACAGCAAGTGACAGCATTAGCTTGGGAGGGAAGAAAATGTTCAGACTTTTTCTAGTAGCAAGCTAGTCTGACTGTGAGGGTGGGAAATTTCATGGGGGAAACAATCCAGACTTTCTTCAAGGATATATAAAAATTGAATGGTTTGATTTTTTTTTTTTCCTTTTTTTTTTCAGCTCAATTTTTGGGCAGAGGCTACCCTGTGAATTAATGCATAGGGTTTTCAAGTACAGAAGCAGAAAAAATAATTGGGGTGGGCTCAGAGGGCCTCCTTTGGCTATTAGTAGAAGTGATACTTGAGCATGTTTCCCTTCCAACTATTTGTTGGATGAGTATTGTGCTTTTTCTCTAGAAGGTGTTTTTTGTAAGTAATCAAGTGTTCAATGTTTTAATTTCTCTCTTTCCATAGCATCAGTCTACAGGTTACTTTACTACTGTTGTAGGAAATGGCATATATGCCTTTGGAGGTATTTATGCCTAAAGGTCTAGATTAGACAAAGATTGTACAAACTATGAAAATTATAAATTGAAAGTAGGACTTTGATTATTTAATTTCATTTTAATCATTCATCCTATTTGGATGGAACATCATTTTGTAGTGTGAAAGTTATTTGACTTTGGAAACTAGAGACTCAACAGTTGTGAATTAATCATCCTTTATGGTAATTTTTCCTATCTATACTATTTAACTGCATATAGTAAAATTTAAACTAACCATCTGTATTTTCAGGCTTATATTTAACCAAACAATTTGTCATTATTCTGAATTCCTGAATCCTGAAGCCTTCCTGCTATCTAAATTCATTTAGATCTCATATGGAGGAATACCCTGTAATTATGATTTTTAAAGTGATAGATTTTGTAATTATAGGCCCTTAAGTAAATAGGAAGAAATGAACTGCCAGGGTTTGGTGGGGAAAGATTGTTCCATACAGACGATATTTTGAAGGTAAATATGGGTTTAACAGTTGTTGTTTCTAATTGTGTTTTTTAGTATTAATTTATAAACTTAACTTTATTAGTGATCATATCCTACCTTCAGTATGTTTTTAGTCAGAATCTTGTGATTTTTTTTCTATTCCTAGCTTAATTAATATATGGATTCTTTCATTGTATAATAACATCCAGAATTGCATGGAAATCTATTAAGCATTATAAAATTGTTACAATAGCTAAGAGGTTATTAAGCTTGACTGAAAGGAGCTGGAGACTAGATTAGAATGCCGAACAAGAATTGACTAGAAAGGAGAAAACTACAACCCCCTAGCTAGCTTTGGGATGTTTACTCTTTCATCAGAGATTTGCCTAAGGTAAGGAAGGGAGATCAGGTAGGGCTAGTTGCTAGTCTTTTTCCTTAAGTAAATCTGCTTCAACAAAATCATTAAAACTTGGAAGGAGCGACTGAAGTGCCACCCCCAGATACCATCATCTTGAACATAGCATATGACTATATGGAAAAAATGAGGAATAATTCAAGAGCAGGTGTGTCAGCAGGGAAGTACAATAGAGAAACTCTACCAGTGGCAATTCAGCAACATTACAGTTGTTTGTCCTTTAAGTCTAAACTAGTTGTGGATAACTTCCAAAGTAATTTGAAGAGAATAAAGTCTTGTGGTTTTAAACCTTTTCGTAGATAAGTTCAGAAATACTCTCTTTACAACAAATATTTATTATTCACATTCTTATCCTCTTTGTAGTCTCTTCTGCTTACTGGCTATCTTCTTTTTTCCTCCCCTTTATAGATGGGATCCAGTAATTTTTATTTTAAGAAGTACTAGTTACTTTATTCTTATGTGAAGTTTTAGGATTATAATGCAGCTGTTTTAATTTAATCCTGTGGGAAGAGATTATACATGTTGGGCAAATACACTCTTAACAAGTAATTAATTGATTCCAGCTTTGAAATTCTATCATCCCATTTTTAGCAACTAAAGGGTAATTTTTGTAATCTTATTTTTAAAAAAGCCAACTAACTTTAGAAGTTTTATTTTTGTTTTTAGACACCATCATTTATCCTACTGTGCATAATAGGTATAGTGTATCTAAATTCTTTAGGGACACAAAATAGAAATCTTTTATTGAATAAAAATTGAAATTTTAACATTTGATTAAAATGCTCTTCTTCCTGGCTACTTGAATAAATGATGTGTTTTTTAGTTTGCCTCTGAAACTGAGTGCAGGGTTTTGTTGTCTCCTAAGTCTCTGGAATAGCTCTTTATTTGTGTGAGATATGATTTGATTGTAATAGTATCATCACATTGAAAAAAAGTGTGGTTATATTTGGGGGAGGAGATTTTGACAGGGTAGTAATAAGGAGTGCAAGGGCAGAAAGGTAGGATTGTTTTGAACTTGATACTTAAGAGAAAAATGAGAATGAATAGATTAGCAAAATTAGGGTATCAAATATAAACCACTGTCATTTAAAACTCTTCACACAATCAGATTCTTTCCTACTTTTAAAAAAAATACAATATTCTCTACTTTGATTCTTTTTGGTATAGTTACTGTTCTTCACATTATAATTTATTTCATGTCTTGTCTGCTTTTTCACTTAAAAAAAAAACCACTTTACCTTCTGTCTTAGAATCAGTTCTAAGAAGAGCAGCAAGGGTTAAGTGATTGGGTTTAAGTGACTTGTCTAGGGTCACATAGGAAATGTCTGAGACCAGATTTGAATTCACCATGTCCTTTGGACTCCAGGCCGGACACTATCCACTTTGCTACCTAGCTGCTTCAAGTCTTTTGGTTAAATATTTCCTTGGAGATATTTAAGGAAATGATCACTTGTGTGTGTTATGTGATAGAGTTCCTTTCATGTTTAGATTGGTTTAATTAGCTGCTGATCTTCTTTCCCATTCCTAAATTTTGTGATTCTTTGAATATATTACCAACCTCACAAAGGGCATGACTTTAAATGAGATAAGAGATGCTGAGCATTTGGTAAACTAGCATGCTATTGTAGATATCATTGTAATATATAGGTACTGGACTTACTGTAGACAAATCACTTAGTTTTTGTGGGACTCCTACATGGACTCTAGATTCCCTTCTCTAATAAGTATGAGTCTTTGGATCTGGGCTTAAATCTCAGTTGCCATTTGCTAGCTGGTGATTGTGAAGTTACTCAACCTCTCTGAGATTTAATTCTGTTGTCTCTAAAATAGGACATAATGCCTTCTCCGTGGAGTTACTGTGAAATTAAAATGAGGTTAATGTTTGTCAAGTGCTTCACAAGTTTCTAAGTGCTATGGCAATTGTTATTATAAATGAGAACGGACAGTTATAGTTATTATAAATGAGAAGATACAGTTATAGTTATATAAGAGCTATTGAGCACAGAAGTTTATGAACCAGCATTTCAGATCTAAATATCTCAGTAAGTGCTAAGCTTTAGGAGCAGGAAGCAGGATAAGAGACATTTAATAGTGTTTATTCTGCCAAGAGGGCAGGTGTCAAGAAATAAATGGCTTGAGAGCTGCCCTGAATGTACTCTATTGGGGCTATAATTGGTGTTCCCATACTTATTCTCCTGTAATATGCAAATAAAATATGCTTTAATAAAGTAGTAAAGGAAGAAGTAATATAACTAATTAAGAGGAAAAGAAAGATCTAAGTTTGCATAGGAGATAAGTTCATTTCTAGGAGTGAATAAAAGAATTGGGTAGAGTGGAAAATTGGGGCAGCTACATGAGTTTCATTCATTTTATTTTAAACTGATTATGGTTATCAAGTATAACCTTCTAGTTGTAGAAGTTGATATTTTGAAAATTCAAATATGAAGATGTTTTTTGCTGCTTTTCTGTGCATGGAATGGAAGTGTGTAGGCCATTATGGGCAATCTTCTGGTATGTCTATAATTCCAAGGTGATTTAACATGATTATTCTGTTAGAAGAGGTGGAAAATTGCTTGTTGATATAAACTAATATGTGAGAAGAGAAGTATCCAAAATTGCTTGAGGTTGGGAAGAGGTTAGAAAATTGAGGTAATGCTATGTAGTTGATTAGAAGAGGAAAAGTCAAAGAAAAATCTTAGGCTTTTTTAGACATTTTGATTACATGTATCATATTTTGAAATTCTTGTCATTGTGATTTCAGTGTCTTTTTATGTAGGACTTTATTTAAAGTAGATATTTCCTGTTATCGTAATGTAGTTATACATTTTTGGCATTAAATAATCTTTCTAATATTGTTGTCTTAATTATTTCCTTTTGTTTCTACAAGGGACCTTGTTAGCATATGTGCTAAGAAATATTTTAATTACTAAGGGTAAGGGAAAGGCATTGAAAGCATCCATTATCATTGTATGATATTATGGAAGTTTAATAACAAAAAGTTGAGTTGAGGGGCAGCTGGGTAGCTCAGTGGATTGAGAGCCAAGCCTAGAGACAGGAGGTCCTAGGTTCAAATACGGCCTCAGACACTTCCCAGCTGTGTGACCCTGGGCAAGTCACTTGACCCCCATTGCCTACTCTTACCACTCTTCCAATACACAGAAGTTAAGGGTTTAAAAAAAAAGTTGAGTTGCTTTTTCTGGATTTTAGTGAACATTTTATTTTATGGACACCTTAAAGGAGTTTTTTTTGCAATCCAATAATAGATTGCTTATCAAAGTTCTATTTCTCTTATATACAAGGAGGGTTGTATTCTAAAAATGTATTTATGACGATAATGTTTAATTCAGAATCCATTTTCTTATAGAAAGACAATGGGAAGAAATTGAAAGGTATCAGATTTGAACTCATTTATAAAGGAAGACATTTCTTTAGTAATTATAGCTGTATAAAATACAGTTGTCCCTGTTAGTTAGAGGTTGGACAGTCATTTCTGGGGATGTTGTAAAGGGTATTTCATGCTTTGGGTATTTATGAACATGCTGTTCAGTGACTCTTCTTCCATGATTCCAAATTGTTTCCCCTATTTGTTGGACCAATTTATATTCATTGAGTGTGCCTGCATTTCCACTGCCCTATCAATATTGGCTCTTTTATACCTGTTTCTTTAAAAAACAAAAAAAAAACAACTTGTTCTTTTGTCATAGAATGGCTACCACATATCAGTACCAAGGCAGAAAAGCAGTAAGGGCTAGGCAATCGGGGTTAAGTGACATTCCTAGGGTCACACAGCTAGGAAGCGTCTGAGGCCACATTTGAACCCAAGGCCTGTCTCTAAGCCTGATACTATCCATAGTTTTATTCCTTTTTTGCTTAAAAAAAATCAAAAAGATTTGCTTAAAAAAACTCCAGTTTGGAGTTTATTAGGTGATGATGTGTAATAGGTACCAAACTGCTTTCCAGGTTTCCTAATAGTTTTATTTTGAAGAATGATGAATAGCATTTATTAAGTGCTTACTATTTGCAAAGCATTTTTTTTTTTGGCTAAGTGCTGGGGTTATAAAAGAAAAGTAACAGTCCCTTTTCTCAATTCTTAAGGATGAATAGGCACCTGCAAGCCAGATAGAAAAGTTCCATGGTCCTTAGTGTGCAGTGAATTGATTTAATGTTACTTCTGTGGATAAGATTATATCACTTTGAACCATTTGATTGTGCCAAGGACTTTGGTAGCAGGAACATTCCTTTTTGGGTCATAAGTAGTGGTGCCTATGGATTGCTTCTCAGGCTGCTGTCTGAGGATACTGAGCTAGAGGCATTACTACTTTCATAGGTTCTTAATGTCAGGGTCTTGGATTGTCCCCATCTGGGTCTTAAAGGGAGTTAGTAGTAAAGGTGGTGGCTGTGGCAGTGGTGATGGTTGGTAGGAGTTGTTTGACTAGTCTTAACACTTCCTGCCTTCTATTACCTCATGGTGCTTTGCTTTTTCAGCTTTGCTGATTTGCCTGGCTTGTATGTGATATGTAGTTGTTGGGGATGACTCCTTCTTAGGAATTGTTTCCCTAGGTCAGGGATGGCGAACCTTTTAGAGATGGAATGCCAGGTCCCACCCCCATCTCACTCCAGACCAAGTGCCGTGTCTGTCTCCCCAATCAAGTTTTGGATGTGCCCAGACCCCCCACCCTTACTCCACACAGGGGAGGGAGAAAATGCTCCCATTGGGCTGCTGGGCAGAAGGATGGGTGAAGGATGTCCTCAGCAAGTGTATAGAGGGGGGGAAGGGAGCAACTCTGTCCAGGTTCCTCTGTTTTTCTAGTAATGAACTCTGGTGGGGAGGGAGCAGCCAGATGCCCACAGAGAGTATTCTGTGTGCCATCTTTGGCACTTGTGCCATAGGTTTGCCCTAGGTGATGGCTCTGAGGGCTAGATTAAAAGCAAGAATGGTGGAGCAGCAGGAAGGATGGTGGTACTGACACACAGATAATTGTTCCTTTCCCCAGTTCTTATTTTTGAGTTCATCAAACAAAATTTCTGTGACTTGCCTATTTTGTCTAATTCCCACTAATCTACTTTTCTTGGTTTTAGCCAATACCAAACTTTTCTGGTTTCTGCTTTATAATATAGTTTGAGATTGGGAAATTGGGAGATACTGTTCCTCCTTTATTCAACCCCTCCAGTTCTTTACCTTGAGATGCTAGACCTTGTTCCTTCAGGTGTCTTGTGGATAGGTTAAATGACTGAAGCCCATTCAGCACATTGACCACATAAGAAGATGCCTCATTTAGCATTTCTAGTCATTATCTCACTACCAATTTTTGAAAAACCAATAGTTTTTAAGGTTTTCAAATATATTTTCCTTTACATTACTGTAGTCATATAAATTGGTCTCCTGATTCAGTTTGTACTTATCTGACTGTCATTTATCATTTCTTCCAATATGATATATATACCATTGTCCAACAAGTCCCCAGTTTAATGGGTAACTCTCTTTAGTTTTTTGTTATAATAAAAATTAATCTTGAATATTTGAGGGCATGGATAGTTAAGGATCCTTTCTCTCTATGACATTTTTGGAATATATACTATCTAGGTATTCAAAGTTATAATTCTATATTTTTTATCCTTTTATCCTTTCTATAGCCCAACCAACAGTTTTTATGTTCCTCATTTGTCATCTTCTAGTTTGATGAGTATGAGCTAGAACCTTAAAGTTGGTTTAATTTATGTTTCTTATAAGTGATTTGAAGTATTTTTTCATTTGCTTTTTTCTTTTTTCTGTTTTTGAAAAATATCCTTTGACCATATATTTTTCTTATTTATATTTTTAAATGTATTATTTACATTAAAATAATATAAATGTATTTACTTTCATCCCTTTTCCCCTATTCACTACGGAAAAGTAGAATCATACTATTTTACAAGAAAGAAAAATAACATTTCTCTTGATAATATGTATTTCATCATAAAATGGAAAGATTTGAATTATACTTTGATGTGTTTTCTCTGGAGAGTTCAAAGATTTGTAGTTGATAGGAATGTGTTAATTTTATGATTTTCTTTTTGATATTGGGCGTGATACCTGAGAAAATCAGGTGTTCCAGGCAGAGCCAGTTCTGAAGGGTTAAATTAGGAGTTTGTAAGGGTTAAATTAGGAGTTTTGACAAAATAAGAGAGCAGCTTTTGATAATTTAAGTTTTAATGAGAAAATAGTAGAGTTGTAAATTAGTATTAATAACCCTTTAAGCCAGAGAAAACTTCTAGCAGCCTTTAACAGTTAATAATTTAGTTTAATTAAAATAGAGATAGTAAAAGAATATGGTAAAGGAGAGAAATATAGGAAAGAGGTAGAGAAAGAAAATTTCCTAATGTCTATACTAGTTATCCTATAACTACCTATGTTTACTACCTAAACTGCCTATATCTACCTATAACAACCATCAACTAACCACTAACCCACACCACCAGAAACCAACCCCCAAAGACCAACTTATTGTCCAGCAGCCAACTTCCCTGCAACTGCCAGACCAACTATCAGCAACTGACTCCTTTTATAACCTTTTCTTACCTCCCTTCTTGTCTCTATGGTTTCAGCTTTCTGTCACTATGGGCTGGTTAATCCCTACACATCTCTATGGTAAGAGGACCTCCAGGTCCCCTGATAAATTAAAAAAAAAAAAAAAAGGAATAAAGAATTCCTTTTTACATGTTGGAGATAGATTTGTAGGAACTTTTCCCACTAGAATATAACTAGTAGGTCAGCAGTTAAGGAGGTCTATATTTAGAGTCCTCTCTGGCCAAAAAGGAATTGAGAAATGGGGGTTGAATTTTGTTAAAATAGAATTATCAGGTTTTTATTTTAAATGCCTCTGTGGAGATTAGAACTTTATAAGAAAAAAGGAAGGATAAATTTTTACCATATAAAGTTTTCATTTTAAGGAGATGGGAAAAAGGTGAAGGCAAAATTTGTAAGGAGTCTTGCACAGCTATGCTTGCTGGATTGCAATGTCTAGACATGCTACCTGTAGACAGTTTTAGAACCCTAAAAGGTGGTAGAGATTAATTTCACCTTAAGATGACTATTTAAAAAATAAAAAAGCATCTGGGAGGATTAAAGGCTTTGTGAATTAGATCAATTTACTGTCTTTCTCCCTCATATCTAGCCAAGATCCATGTCACTAAGGGAATGATGATTTAGAATGATAGAGGCAGGGAGATAGGAGAAAGTGATGAAAGGAATTGTGATCATTCTTTTGGGGGGGGGCTGGGAGAGCACATCTAGATGGGATATTACAGTTGGATTTTATGGGGGTAATACATGGGAGAACTCAGAAGAAGAGCATTTAAGAAATTATAAGAGGATTACAAAAAAGGATGTATGAATAAAATCTTTATCTAGGGCCTGTCTTGTGGCCAGGAGAGACTAGCACTTTCTTCACATGTCCCTACTCCTTAAGACCCTTACAACTCCATGAATATTATAATTTAGGCTTTTTTTTTTTAGTTTAGTCTTGTGGATTATTTAGGAATTCAGCCAGTTGGCATCAACTTTTTGAACATCAAAGTTTCAAAGATTGTAATATTCTTTGTGACTCTTTGTTCCACAGATGTAGATAACACCTCCCTTCTTGGTCTATAAATTCTTACCCATAAATCTTGCAAGCTCAGATACTTGCTACAGATCTCATTTATTCTAGGAAGGAGGCACCATGTACCAATTAGGCTCATTTCCAATGGTAATGGTGGCAACTTGTTCATGCCTACCGTGCATAATAATGTTGCCCTTGGGGTTGGTAATTTTAGTTCATCAGCCATTGTTGGAGTCTGATTTGCAGCTGTATGAACACCACCAGTAGAATATTGGATTAGAGATGGAGTTTTTCAGTGCTAAGCCATTTGGAATCATTAAAAGTATTTTGCATTTTCTCCAAATGCAATCCAGTATATTTTGTCCTGTTTTTCTCTTCTCTGCTGAATTGTATTTTTCGTATTTATATCGTTTGTTCTACATGAACTAACTTGGTTGACTCTCCATCCTGGCTACATGTCACAATAATAGGGACATACTTTTTTGTCCTTTTTTTTTTCAAGGATTATTAGTTCAATCTTGTTTAAAATCACCATGGATTTCATTGGTGAAACTTGGCACTAGGTTGTTGTTTTTGCTTAAATTTTATCACCTTGCTTAGCAGAGAGCATTGCTTAACAAGTAAATGCTTAATAAATGGTTGTTGACTTAATTTGGTGCTGTTAGTCTGATGTCATTTGTTAATTTTTTGAGAACTCAGCTACCATTATGGTAACTTTTTTTTGGTTCTTTAGCAACAGGTCTTCTTTGACACTTGGGAATGCTTTGGTGAGCATGGTCTTTTTTTTTTTAAATATCAGTGAATTTTTGAATAGAGTTGTTTCTGTAGAGTTGGCAATTGTGTAGTGTCATAATTTTTAAGTACTTGTGAGAGTGACATCTGAAGAGAAAAATTTTTTTTGCTCATTTAAATGCTTTTTTTTTTTTTTTTTAATAAAAATAAGCACAGTGCAGTCTTTGCTATGTGACTATTAGCATGTTGAAAGACTTGGGGATATTTAGCCTGGAGTTCTTGTGGTTGCCTATACCTCCCAAAATGTGTAGTTTGATTTTAAAAATTGTTTTGTAGTTATTACTGACTACATGTCTTATCTAGGTAGGTTTTTTGGGGAGGATTTATTAGTATTTTATTAGCTTCATTATCATATAGAAGAAGAGTAAATTCCTAATTATCCATCTATAATTAATGGCTTAGATTCTTTAATACTATGTTGCTCTTTTGTTTAGGTATGTATTAATTTTTTGGGGAAAAGGAAAGATTTTTTTTTTAGGATATTTCAATCCATTAACATTCAGTGTTAAAATTTTCAGTTAAATTTCATTTACCTTGTATCTTACAATATTTTCTTTGTTGTAAAGGAATTCCAACATTATTATTTTACTTTTCTATTTCCTATCCGTGATTAAAGTTAATTCAATATTAGTTTCTCCCCCCCACCCCCTAGCTTTAGTATTATAATTCAATATTTTCTTATCTGGATTTTTAGTGAGATACTAAATAGTGAAGTAGTAAATGTCCCATATCATTGTTGCCATAATTTTATTAATGTCAGATTTCTTGTAATGATCATATTAATAGTTTATTTTCTGTATATTTGCTTGAAATTATTTAAAATTTCAACATATCAGACTAAACAATACTTAATACTCTATTTTATTTGTAGCCTTTTCTTTGAATTTTTCTCACCCAAAGAAAAATAATCCCAGAGGATATTTTCATGTATATCTTTTCCAGCATATTGTTGGTAATTTTATTTTACTATGCTATTCTTTTTTAACATATGCACTTACATCTGGGAGCCAATAAATAAGAAGGATTTTTATTTCTCATAGATTTTATAAAAATTTTTGCATACTTTTATTATTCATTAATGAATATGTGGGGATTCATAGTTCTCACATAAACAGCCTTTTTAATTCTTATTTCTGAATTAAAAATTTGTTTGAAGATGTGCTTAAATTTATCCCTTACTGACTTTCTTAGGTGGAGAGGTACAGCCTGGCATAAATGGTCCTTTGTTGCAATGGTTCTCAATAAGATGAGGAGACATCCCTGTCAAAATAGCATATCATATTGCTTATTTCCCAGAGCAGGCCTTGATGTTTTTCTACATAGTAAAAGTAAACTGAAGAATTTTGAAAAATTCCAGGAGTTAAAATTTGCCAACAGGAAATTTTATTTGCTTGCTTCTCCCTACTCCCCATTATAATCAAAGTATCTAAATAATAAAAAATAAATAACAAAGAGAATAAGTAAAACTTTTACCTCTCAGTGATTGGGCACACTTGGATTTTAAAATGGAGGTAAAATGTGAAAACTTTGTAAACTAGAAAGTTCTCTTGAATGTAAACTGGTGATATTTAAAAAATTTTACTATTACTGATGACATGCTAGAGTTTACACTAAGCTTTTTTATTTTTTAAATTAAATGTTGTTTTATTCACAGTTCCAAGTTCTCTTTCCTCCCCTTCCCTCACCCATTCAGGGAAAAAAAAACCTTGCACATATATATAGACAGGTAAAACAAATTTCTGCTCTATTTACATGAAGATTAAACGGTAAAAAATGTTTTCTCTGAATGAAATGGCTTTGTGGTTAGGAGTGAATCAGTCAACCAATGAATCCTAGACATTAAATTATGTGTGGGATACAAAGCCAGAACAGTACCTTCTCTCAAGGAATGTTTTTTTTTTTAAATCATACCTTGGTGACATTAGGCAAGTTATTTAGTCCCTCTGGATTTCACATTACTCATTAGTAAAAGAAAGAAGTTAGACCAGATGGTCTTTAATATTCCTTCTAATTCTGAATTGATGATCCTATGATACTTATTCAAGTCAGTTATGGGGATAAGCAGGCATTAGTAGATGGGTGCCAAAGAGCTTCATATTAGAGGAAACATCTGAACTGTAACTTGGAGGAAAACAATGATTTTAAGAGTCAGGTGAGTAAGGATTGCATTCCGGGGTCAGGGGAGGGCCAGCCAATACACAAGCACAAAATGAAATGTGGAACCTTACGTATGAGGAATAGTCCATAACCTAGATCTCAGAGTGTTTTTAAAGGAATTATGTGTAAAGTGAAAATGCAGGATGAGGCTAGGTTATAAATGCCCAGCAGAAGTTTATATTTAATCCTAGAAGTAAGGTGAAACCCCTAGAGTGAACTGAGTAGTGTAGTGAGGCATGACATAATAAGATCTGCACTACAGGAATATGCCAATTGTGTAGATAATGGATTGGAATGGAGACAGAGGAAACTGAAACAGTACAGTCAAGAGATGATTAAAAAAAAAAAGTCTTAAAAAAAACCCCCAAAACTTTGGGGCCATCACAATAAGGAATCTAGGACTTGGTTGACCTTGGTTTTACTATGGAACAAAGCAAAGTGGCAAGAACGCAGGCCCTGTGTTTACTTCCTGATACTATATTCATGTATTGGAAGTGCCAGCCTAACTCAGCTCAAAGGGGAGCAGAAGAGATCCAAGTAAGGCATTTTTGATTTTACAGTTTCCAAGAAGCAGAGGAGTAGGCATGGGGACCAACAGTCTATGGAAAGTAATGGAGATGGGAGTTGGAATGTCATGCATGAACAACAGCCAGTAGGCCAGTTTGACTGGAATGTAGTGTGTGGAAAGGAACTGTGGTGTTATAAGCCCAGAAAGATTGACTAGTCAGATTGTTTGTGAAGGGGCTTTATTTGTTTCATTTGCTAACTTGCAGACTTTGTAGTTTGTCCTAGTTACATTAAGTAATAACAAGAGCAGACAGCAATGCTATCAGACTGTATGAGTAATATAGCAAAAGGATTTTCAAAAGAATAGTGTTTCCTAACATATCAGTCAAACTAACATTCACCTTTTCCCAAAAAAAGCATTATAGTAGGACTGACTGTTCATTTGTAGTAAGTATTGCTGTTTCATTAAAGACATTCAGATGTTCTTGCTCCTTTGTCAAACTATTTACTGTTTATGTTAAACCTCTTACTTTTCTTTATTTTTCAGCCAAACCAAATCGGAAGCTGACATTTCTTTATCTAGCCAATGATGTCATCCAGAACAGCAAAAGAAAAGGACCAGAGTTCACAAAAGATTTTGCACCAGTAATAGTTGAAGCATTTAAGCATGTTTCCAGGTATAGTAAAATGATATTTTACTTTATTGTAAAGATATTTTATTTGACCAATTACATATAAGAACAAATTTTGTAATATATTATTTTAAAATAAGACTTTTCCCCTTAAATTTGCCCTTTCCAGATTATAAAAATGTATTTCTCTTAAAGCTTCCTCTTTAGTCAATCAACCACTAAGTATTTTATTTTTTATTTAAAAAAAACCTTATCTTCTGTCTTAGAATAGATACAAAGTATTGGTTCCAAGACAGAAGAGTGCTAAGGACTAGGCAATTGGGGTTAATTTCTCTCAGGGTCACACAGCCAGGAAGTATTTGAGACCGTATTTGAACCCAGGACCTCCTGTTTCCAGACCTGGTGCTCTGTTCATTGAGCCATCTAGCTGCCCCCACCAAGTATTTAAAAAGTTATCAGCTATATGGTAAACCCTATGCCAGATACAAGAGATACCATAATGAAGCTATAACAATCCCTAACCCTTAAGAAGCTTATCTTTTACTGAGGGAGAGAACACATAAGCGTACAAAAAATATATACAATCTTTATTTTAAAGAAAACAATAATTTGTATTTAAGGCCATTGATAAATATGGAAGAATTCTTTTATAGCGGAATTAGTTGAATATAAATATTAAGTCTGTAGATTTTTGGCAACTTTTTTTGAGATGCCAAAATATTGTTTTGCCTAAATGATTTTTGGTACACTGTTTATTTTTTTTTCCTCCCCTTATCTGGGGTAGGAATTTGGGGGGGCCTTGATATAGCAAGATGCACCTCCTTTAATCACTCATATAATCAGAGAGGCCAGGATAAGATGCCAACAGATGCAGCTTTTTTGCTTATCTCTCAAAGGATGAGGACAATTGTGCTTAAGTCAGAGACCCTAAGGTAATGCCCAAAGATACACAAATGAACTTCCAATTTATAGGAAACTAACACGATACCTTCCATCTGTGCAAAAGAGTACCAGTTGAAAGTTTATGTGGAAGACTGGGATGGGGAAGGATGAAGGGAGAGTGAAGCTATATCTAATTAAGCTTAATTATTTAAACAGAACCTCTATTTGGAGTTTCAGGGATATTGATCTAATATTATGTTGAGAATAATATACTAATTTTCATTCTATACATCCTTTATTTGCTGTCCAAAATATTGAATATGGTCTTTCTGTATTAAGATTTTTAATTTTGGCTATACCTCATAAGTTTTCCACACATGTTTTGAAATGTGGAATTGTCTTCTTAAAAATGATTATTGAATAATTTTATCAGAATTCAACTTAAGTATAGAATTTCATAGCAGCTAATTTCTTGTATCTGTGTACATATGTATTATATAAAGGATTTTGTGCTCTTTTCTGAAGCTATTGAGCAAATGTATGAAGGAAAAACAAAACAAAAACCAGAAGTAAGAAGAAATAAATGATTTTAGATATCTCAAATCAATTAATCTAAATTATAAAGGCTGGTAGTTTATTTTATTAAGGTAAGTCATATGAAACAAAGGAGGACACTTATGCCATAAAACTTAAGATTTAGTATAATAGACTCATATTTTTCTCATAGTTTGGATAATTCAGCTATTTGTATTGCTTTCTTAATCTCTCTTGAAATACGGTTCCGTTCAGAAAATCTTTAAAACTACTAGTAACCTTTTTCAACGGCTCAGTGCATCATATTTTTAACTATTAACATTATGTTTTATTTTTCCTTAAGTGAGACTGATGAAAATTGTAAAAAGCATCTTGGAAGAGTGCTGTCTATTTGGGAAGAAAGGTCTGTTTATGAAAATGATGTATTAGAACAACTTAGGCAAGCTCTCTGTAAGTATATACATGTACATATATATATTT
Source organism: Gracilinanus agilis (assembly GCF_016433145.1). NCBI lineage: Eukaryota > Metazoa > Chordata > Mammalia > Didelphimorphia > Didelphidae > Gracilinanus > Gracilinanus agilis. The sequence continues at coordinate 421,713,744 of NC_058130.1, forward strand.
GCCACTATTTTATTCATGAAAATAGCATTTCCTCTGAAAATAACTACATTTTCTTTTAAATCAGATGGTGATAAGAAGTCTAGAAAGCGATCATATGAACAAATAAAGGTGGATGAGAATGAAAATTGTTCATCACTAGGATCACCAAGTGAACCTCCACAGGTAGAAATAATCTCTTTCAAAAGAGAATATATAGGCAGTCTCAAAAATCTTAAATGTTCCGTTTTAAGCTTTAATGGCATAAATAGCTTTAAATTGCACATCTTAAGACTTTTGAAATAACCTCTATGATTGTAAATTATTAGTATTACATTTTTTGTTGTTAAACTCTTCACTGAATTATATTCTGGTAAATTGATCTTAAAATGTAAGCATAAGGAAGGAGCCCCTGTACTAAAATAAGTGTCACATTTATAACTGTTTAGATTTTTTGTTTACTTGAAATAGGATTCTATTTTGTTTATTGTTGGAACTGTCTTGGAATAGAATAGAATAGGATGTTCTCAGATAGCTTGTTCCTTCTGAGTAAATGAAACTTCATTAAAAACTCTGGGTTGCAGTGGAATTGTGTGTTGGCTAAGCGGGGTTAGGGGAGCTTGGGGGAGAGGGAAAGAACATGAAACACGTAACTATGGGAAAATATTCAAAATAAAATTAAAAAACAAAAAAAACTCTGGGGTTGTACCTTTGAAAGTCCCAAACTCATATTTCTATTAATATACTTCATTGCTTTATACTTTCCTAGTTTTTTTTTTAAAAGCTATTTTAAGTGCTTTAAAAAATACTCTTAGGGAGGATCTGAGTAGCACAGTGACACACCTGAAGTTGAGAGGACCTTAGTTCAAATGTGGCCTCACACACTTCTTAGCTCTGTGACCCTGGGCAAGTTACTTGATTCCAGTTATCTAGTCCTTGTAGCTCTTCTGGTTTAGAATTGATACTAAGAAGGTAAAAGTTTAATTTAAAAACAGAAGAGTACTCATAACTATCATGGAGAAAAGGTTGTAGTGATAGTCTCTGAGATCCCTTTCAGTTTTAAATTTCTAGTCTTCATTCCCTTCAAAAATGATTTAGTATCATTTCCATTTGGTATATTTTGTAATCTTTTGTATCAGGTGAGGCATTAGAATTGTAAGAGGGAAAATTTATGTATTTATAGATATATATTAAAAATATGTGGCCGCCAGGAATCAACAATTTAGGTTGATTCCGTAATTAAATCAGACCCCGTCAGCATCGGGTTGAAGAGTTTATTTACAATCAGGTAGATAAAAGTAGGAATAAAGAGAAAAGGGAGTTTAGAAGGCTAAATAAATGAAGCTGTAAGCCACAGGGCCCAACAGCCAGATAGGCAGAGTTTAGAATTGGCCCAGCTAGGCCAAGGAAGCCAGCCTAACTTACCCACGTGACAATATAGATAGTAATCTGTCTGTGGTCTCAGGAGATGCTTCTTCTTCCAGTTCGAGACAGCAACTCCCCCACAGGAAGTTCACTAACTTACTTAAAGAGATCGTGTCTTTCATCACTTCCTGTGGTCCACCTCTAATTCAAATGGACAAATGGCAGTTTCTACATTGATTTGGACTGCCCAAAGGGCAGTCCCTTATTCTTGATTTGTTACTTATTATCACGTGTGGGTAACTCGTCTCCCCTCCCCACTAAGGGAGGTGAGAGTGACATCATTAGCACGCCTGGGTTGAGTAGATTTTTGACTATTAATGGGATGGAGCTAATTCTGTTTACACAGAATGATATTTTTGCGTCTCCTGTTTATAGAGTTCACTTATTAGCTGTTTGATTCTGGGTAGATTATGTAATTTCTCAATTCTCAAAAATACTCAACTTCCTTATCTGTAAAATTAGAGGATTAGGCTTGATATACTTTAAGGTCTCTTCTGGCTCTAAATTTAGCTTGAAATCAAGAGAAATATGCCATGTTTTCTTCTTGAAAAAAACTATCTAATTCTTTTGGGGTTTTTCTCTAATCTTTCAACTTTCTAATTGTAGTTTGCCAGCTTTTGAGTTTAGGTAAGTAGAGAAGGAGAAATAGATCACATTCTACCCTACAGACATCAGGTGTAAAGTGAATTATATGTGGCATATTTTCTTCCTAATTATTAATCTCTTCTCATTTTTAAAGTACTTGGGGCCCCAGCCAAAGTGTACTTAATATTACAAATCCAGATTCCTTGGTCTTCTTCAGGTTCTCTGAGTATGTTCTCAAAATTTATCTCCTTATACTTCCTGATTTGAAGAAATTTAGGAAACTCATTTTCATATCAGAAATAAAATCTTGTTCTCATCCAAGAGCATGACAACTTATCTTGGGGTCATCTTGCCAGAATGAATATGACAGTAGTTCTTAGGAATGTTTCTTGAAATCTTTAGTGTAGACCACTTGTTTTTTTTCTCTGTACTTTTCATAAAATGTAGTCACTGAGATCAAGCCTCTTAATAGAAAACCTCATTTGTCCAGATTATGGTAACTTATCAACTTGGCATCATTTTTAACTAGCAGCTTCTTATACTAAAATTGGAAAAAGTGATTAAAATCGATGATTTGAGAATTACTTTCCCTTTTGTCAGGAAGTTTGTTTCAATGAAGATATATAATACCTGGTATTATTTTTGTTCTTGATTTTCAAGTTCTTGACTAGCAAATTATAGGCTAGATACCCTCCTAATCAGATAGATTGCTTTCATGTAAGGACTCGGTACATACTAGGATTTGGGAGTACTATTCCTTTTCCTGATTGGGCCTCGTTCTAATAAGACTCTCCAACTTCTATACTCTTTATAGAATTGTGAAAAATACTAGAATTGGAACAAGAAGGATGCTTTATTTTACGACAGTTGGCTGGTACAAAACAAGGAAAAACAAACTCACAAAACTCATACTGTGTTTTGTTTGTTTTCATTTACAAACATGCAAGTGCTTTGTAGTTGTAATTATTATATTGTAAATATCTTAATTTAATCAAAATTCTGATTAAGAAAAATAATTGCTTTAAAGTAGAAAACTAAAGGACAATACATCTTTTTTTGGGGGGATAAATCTATTAAAATATTTTGGAGGTTCTAGAATGGGCAAATGACTTATGATCTTTTACTCTTCTCCAGTGTCTAGATGGACCTTTACAAAGTGTTTGACTTAGCAGACAAGAAATGCCATGAAGTTGCATGGATATTAAAATAATTTCAACTGTTTAGATTTTGTTTTGTTTCTGAAGTTGTATGCTTTTTCAGACTATAGATCTCATTAGAGCCTTACAAGAACTTGAAAATGCAGCCTCAGGTGATGCAGCAGTTCATCAGAGAATAGCTTCTTTGCCTGTTGAAGTCCAAGATGTATCTCTACTAGACAAAATAACAGGTGAGAAAAAGTGATTTCTGGTTTTTGAATAAAATTCAAGTCTTGGCTTTGTTTTTAATGTGTCACCTCCTTGTTTATTATTTTTTCTTGGGTCTTAGATAAAGAATCAGGAGAACAGCTTTCCAAGATGGTAGATGATGCATGCATGCTCTTGGCGGATTATAATGGTCGATTGGCAGCAGAAATAGATGATAGGAAGCAACTAACTCGAATGTTATCAGATTTTCTTCGTTGTCAAAAAGAGGCCCTTGCAGAGAAAGAACATAAGCTGGAAGTGCGTAACTCTTTCATTATTTGGAACTTTTAAATTAAATTAATATATATTGGCTTCATAGGTTTTTCCCTGTTTAAGCTTTTTAAGGCCTTATGTAGATCCTCTGAATTTTAAATTTTTATTTATTTATAACCATTACAGGCCATGCCCTAAATTTGCCTTTTTCTTCCACTAATTGGGTTCTCCCTACTTGGACCAAACCAGTTAGCCAAAAGAATAATAAACCCAGAGTAGCATCATTATATTCACTTTTATAAGTAGTGATATGGAATACCATTTATTAATAAAATAATGTGTCAGCATTGTCAGCTTAAAATAAGAGCTTCTCCTCCTCTCTCCAGGAACAAAAAGCAATGGAAAAACAGGACTGATGTGAAAGTTGATTTTAATGGTAATAATTTTTAAGTTACTGCTTTTATCAACTCATTGTCTTTTATGTAGTTGATTTAGAAATGAAAATAAGTTGTTAGCCATAAATTTTATCATAATTTATACAATTTATATTATTTTTACTCTGCAGGGTGGGGAAAGGAAATTTTGGACATGATCTGTAATAATCTTTTACTCGTTAGACTTAAGTAAAATGTTTTCTGTTCTAGCAGTTACATAGAATAATATTAATAAGGTGATATTCAGAATTCTAGGTTTAGGAACAGTTACCTGGAATTTTTTGAACTTCTCTTGACATTTCCTGAATTGTCAGTTTGATTTTATCATCTAGATGAGGGTCAGTTTTGTTATATATCCTCTCCCATCCCAATGAGAATAACTACCTGAGTTTTCATCTTCTTCAGTTGACAGTAGGAGTTGGGAACTTTACCATCCTGATTAAAAGTGAAAATAAGCTAGTTGGCATATCACCTTGGCAGTCACAAAATCTGAAATAAAGTATCATAATCATTTAACCCTCCACATTCTTGTGTATTGTAATCTCCAAAGTAGCATGCATATGTGACTTAGAATCCATACTGACTAGTAAAATTCTGTACTTACCACATTGAAGATATAAGGGATGAAAAATGCAGGTATTTAAACACCAGACACATGCTATTACATTGCTTCTCCTGGCCTCACTACTAACACTCTATATCATAGGACCACTTGACTCACAGTTATATATGTCAAGTGTGATTGTTGAGTACACCAACTCTATATATCCTGGCTATCTGTAGCTAGCCTATATTTTACCATGGTTAGAATAGATTGTACCTCTCTTAATCATTCAGCTTTCCTGTAGTCACCATTCATTTACTACCTCTCTCTTGCCACTACCTATCCAAAAGGAAAGGAGTTATGGTATTTTAGTACACCCCCTTTAAAAGTTTTACTTAATCCATATTATATTTAGAATCATGATATTTTAAAAAGTAAAGAAAAATATGATAATCTAACAGCTATTGTTAATATAATATTGAGCCATAAGCTAATTCTGCTCTTGCTTATTTTCTTGTTAACAGAATTGAGGGTAAGTAGTGTCATGCACAGCTTTTGACTTTAAGTATGGTTTCTTTAACTTCTATCTAGCTTCTATTTCAGGTATTGGACAAGGGCGTTATCTTCTAATGATGTCGTCAACCATTAGCACACCCATCCTGCTAAAAATAAATATCAAACTCAAAATCCTGTATTGTCTCATGTTTTTAAAAAAATGGAAGAAGATACTTGAATTTTTTCCCCCTTTACCTTATATCACTGTCTCACTCTTTATTCTTTCCATAGTAACTAGTTACATCCCATGGTGGATTTTAACATTGGCAACATCAAGGGAATTTTGTCCACACATTTGCTCACTTTATTAGCTTTGGCTTTCCTACTTAATGTAGAACTGTAATTGATCCTGTTAGAGAAAAACTTTATATATTTAGAACTTTGTAGCTAAGGAAAATATAGCTAGTTTTTTTTTTTTAAAGGATGAAAAAAATCCTATAAATTAGTTAGACATTAGTTGTTTGAAGATTTATTTTTGGCCACACTATAGAAATGTTGCAGTTATGTTATTTTTATGTCTTAGAAGTCAGGAAAACTAAAATCTCTTTGTGCTTATTTAGTCTAAGAAGTATCTTTTTTTGGAAAGCATACAATTTAAAAATATTTCAGTAATATTAGGTGTTTAAAAATTGTATGTCAAATTGGAGCTTCTCCTCAAAAACGTAGTATAAGAAATTGCAAAAAAAGTTTAAAACGTTTATCAAAACTTACTAGACCAGCATTTAAAAAATTTTTGACTAACAGTTGTATAAAATTAGCTTATTAACATAAGCACAGATGTTTGTAATTGTAGAAACATGTTATATAAAAGTTCAAGGTAATACCTAAAGTGTTAGATGTAAATCTAGTTCAGAATTCTTTTGTTCCTGTTAGAAAATATATCTGAACAGTGTTTCAGATTAGGAAGTCAATAGTTGGGGATTTTAAAATTACTTTGTAGACTTTTGAAATGTTTGAAATTAGAATTATTTTATTGTAGAAAAAACAATTTTTTTTTCATTTTAGGATAATTTAGCATTTTCCCTGCTCTTTTTTGAAATGTGCATGGTTATTGAAATAAATACATGTTATATGTATGAACACTTTAAAAGGAAAAGTTCATTTTATTATTTGAAATACATTTAAGAAAATGCTTTTAAAAAAAACCTCAAGACATCATAAAGATGTGGTTTATAAAAACACCCCAGGTTTGGACTGCTCACTTTTTTAGCATGTAATTTATATGTACATATTATTTTAAAGAAAATAATAAAATGTCAGAAAGTAAAGCATATACTTAAAATGTACATATCCAGTATCTAGAATAGTTGTTCAAAGAGGAAAACAAATTGTAATTCCAAGAACAGTCAGGACACAGAGAGAAACCTGAGTCTATCTTTTGGGGTCATTCTGAATGTCACATAATTATACTTCTTCCAGATGCCTCACTTCATGAGTCCTTGGACCCTTCTACTCATCACTTTATGACCTAAAATTTTTATTCAAAATTAAAATATAAACTCAATCTTGGGCATAATTTTTTAAAAAGACTCAGCTGTAAAAAAGTCAAAGATTTACATAAAAGCATACATTATTAAGAAAACTTGTTTATTCATTGAACTTTCCAATGTTTTCCATTTGAATACATGTAGATATATTTTTTAACAATATACCTTCTGGTTCTACTTCAGTTTGTATATCATACCCTTTCAATATTTTGTTATATTTTTCATTTAGCTTAGTAATGGGCAATCGCATTATTTTGTTTAATTCTTTTCAACCTTTGGACACAGTTTGTTTTTAGATTTTCTTTAAGGCAAATAAAACAGCTATGGATGATATAGTTTTTAGTGAGATCTTTTTAATTCTCAGTGACATTCTAGGGGCACAGAACTATTAAAATTGTCACTTAGTCCAAGGATATATACATGAGTTTTAAACTCTTACTGTATATTCCTAGTTTGTTGTCCAAGTAGACTACCACTTTTTAGTTCTAATTGTACATTGAGTAATTACCTGGGCAAAATTTTCTGTGTCTCAATAACTATTAAACAAAAAAGATAATTCCCATTTTGTGTCAGGAGTTTTGGGAAAATACATTATGATTTTTTAAGAAAAAATGGCTGCTTAATTAAAATAGGATTATTTCTCCATTTTGTAACCTCCAAAAAATTTAAGATTATGTCCAAGTTTTATATAATGGACATTTAAAAACATAAATTTAAAGTTATCTGATAGTATTTTAGTGTAGTTCTGAACAATTATATAGTGAAAAGTTTACTATTAGGAAAAAAACATGGAATATAGGATGCTTCCTCTATTTTTTTTCTCCCCCATACCTTATATTTTGGTAATATTCCTTGATTTCTGTTGGAATAATTTCAGAAATGATTTTAGAAATTAGTTAACTTGAGTTTAAAAAAGGAATTAAAATATTGAGTTTTCTCATTTTCCTCAGTTTATGAAGTCACAATAGCATGGATTATAGATTTAGAGCTTGAATGGTACTTTCTTTTATAGACATGGAGATGGGCTCAGATAGTGTGAGTGGCAGGATTGAAACTCTTAATTTTCTTGCTGTAAGTCGAACATTTGATTTACATGGCTACTGCTAGCTACCATCTAGCAGTATTTGAAATATAAAGAGTATATTTTTTGAGGGGCAGCTAGATAGCACAGTAGCTAGAGTGCTAAGCCTAGAACTTCGAAGAACCTCGGTTTAATTCCGGATTCAGATACTTCCTAGTTGTGTGATGTTGGGTCACTTAGCTCCATTGTTAGCCCTTGCCATTCTTCTGTCTTAGAATTATTTTCTGAAAAGACTATATTCTTTAAGGTTTAAGGTATAGAGTGAAAACCTGAGTAAGGAACCTGGACAGTACTATTAGATTTAGAAATTGGCTAGTGAAATGCCCAGTTGTTTCAGATAAGGCAACCATGACCCAGAGATGCTCAGTGATTTGCTACAGACCATGCAGTTAAAAAGTAGAAGAATCAGCGTAGCTTGATGACTCATTGGTTAGAGTACTTCCCTTGGAGACAGATCCTGAGTTCAAATTTGGCCCTAGACCCATTTAACTGATCCTAGGCAAGTCACTTAATTCCAGTTGCCTAGCCCTTACTGTTCTCTTGCTTTGGAGCCAATACTTTGTATTGATTCTAAGACAGAAGGTAAGAGTTTTTTTTTTTTTTTTAAAGTAGAACCAAAATTTAAACCCAGACTTGTTTCCAATGTTTTTTCCACCAGAATTGCTTTGACTTCATCTTCTTTTGATTCCTTTCCTGTAAACTATGTCTAAAGTTTATCAACATATTCTTGCATACATGTGAACTCAATTTTTTAAAATTAAATTTGACCTTTAAGCAAAAATCTGCCTTTTCTCCTTCCCCATTGCACCTTGACATTGAAAAAGGAAAAACAAAACCAAACTGTTAACTTTGTATAGTTAAGCAAAACAGTTTTCTGAATTAACCATTAAGAGAGATAATTTTGCATTTTGAAAGTCCTTTCACTTAACCGTAATGTTTTCATGTATGAATTGTTTTAGTTCAACTGATTTTACTCTGAATTAGTCCATATAGATCTTTCCGGGTTTCTCTAAAGCCATCCCCTTTTATTGTTTCTTACAGCACATTGGTATTCTATCACATGTATATGCCCTAACTTATTCAGCCATTCCCAAGTTGATGGGGAACCCATTAGTTTCCCATTCTTTACAACTTCAAAAAGATTTAGGCATAGTTTGGTATAGCCTTAGATTTGATTTTACTTACAGCTAATCCCTTCAGTCTGTCTCTTGATTTCTACCTTCTCTTTTCTCTATTTCCCCTTTCAGTGAAATATATTTTTGTGCCCATCTGTGTATATGTGTATATTTCCCCACTTTGATCAGTTCAGATAAGAGTGAAGTTCAAGTATCACTCCCTCCTCCAACCCTTACTTACATAGATTTCTTTCTCCGATTATTATGCAAGATAATTTTCCTAATCTTCCTTTTCTGTCTACCCCATAATATATGATTCTTCCCCTCTCTTTCCATTTTTACAACATTAAGACAGAACAGAGCACTCTGAGACTTTGTCAAATTGAATTACCCTGGTGATAATATAGTTTAGGGGTGAGACATGAGACATCTCCCTTTATTTGAAAATTTATTCTTACTCTTTGTGATTCTTCTTTCATATTTGTCTTTTTGTGTTTCTCTTTATTCCTGTGTTTGTACTTCAGTTTCTGTGCAGCTCTGATCTTTTCATCAGGAATGTTTGGAAGCCTTCTAGTAAATTAAAGCTTGAAATTCCATCCCCAAACCACCCCCATGTGATTATACTCAGATTTTTTGATTAAGTTATGTGGAATTTTTTTTTTTAACTCTTTCTTTTTTATTGTGTATTGGCTCCAAGGCAGAAGAGTGGTAAGGGTAGGCATTGGGGATCAAGTGACTTGCCCAGGGTCACACAGCTGGGAAGTGTCTGAGGTCAGATTTGAACCTAGGACCTCCTGTCTCTAGGCCTGGCTCTCAATTCACTGAGCTACCCAGCTGCCCCCCTGTGGAATATGTTTTGTAAGCTCTTTGCTCCTTTCTAGAGTGTCTACTAAATCATGAGTGAACCTGACTGACTGACTCCTCGATATTTGACTTCATTCTTTTTGACTATTTGGAAGTTTTTTGGTTTTTTTCCTTTTTTGTGGAAGCTCTGAATTTTGACCAAGATGTTCCTGAAAGGTTTCAGTTTTGGTTTCTTAAAATAGATGATGACCATTTTGCCCTCTGTTTTTTAGAGATCTGGTAAATTTTCTTTTAAGATTAAAAAAAATATTCCTTTTCCAGGTTAAATTGTTTTTGCTATAAGATTTTCTTCTATTTTCTAGTTTTTTTGTGTTTTGACTTAAAATATTTCTTGTCTAATGAAGTTATTAGTTTCGGTTTGGTTCATTCTGATTTCCAGAGTTCATTCCTTGGGCATCATTTTATATATCTTGTGTCAAACTTAGGTAACATTTGTAAATTCACTTTATCAAAATGCCTAGCATATAGTATTTGCTTAATAAATATTTATTTCCTCTTTTCCTCTTTCTTCCATAGCTTTCATTTCTTTTCCATTTCCCCCCTTTAAGATTCTCATTTCCTAATTTATAGAAATATTTTGAAAACTCTTGTATCTCTTTCAGGAATTCTAATTGACTTTGTGTTTCAGCTATTTTTTTCTTTGAGGCATTGCATGTGCAGATATTTTGTAGTTATTCTTATGGATTTGTGTTGTTAGAGTGTTGCTATCATCATAATCTTTTGTGGTCGGATTCTTTTTATGTTTGCTCCTTCTTACAGCTTGCTTTCTCACTTCAGATTTGCAATTTGGGGCTAGGCTATATATATAATGGCTTGGACCGAAAAAGTAACTCACTGATTAAAAAAAAAATTGTAGTAATGATTTGATTTGATGCATTTTCTAGGTCTCTATAGAAAGTTTGGGGGATGGAAAGGAGGTGAACCTTTCTTGCTATACTCACTTCTTGACTTTTGAGTTTTTTAAAAAATTGTAAGCCTCAGAAAAGATTCTTGTTAAATGCTTGTTGTTCATTCTCATGGAGAGTGTTTTAGTGAAGTAAGTTGGACAGGTAGGATTATAGGATTATCACGTATATAGGTTTGTTTTTTAAAAAACCCTTATCTTCTGTCTTAGAATCAATACTATGTATTGGTTCCAAGGTAGAAGAATGGTAAAGGCTAAGCAATGATGGGAGTCAAGTGACTTGTCCAGGGACACATAGCTAGGAAGTATCAAGGCCAGATTTGCACCCCTTCTATTTTTAGACCTGGCTCTCAGTCCACTGAGCCACCTAGTAGCCCCCAAGTTTGTTTTTAATAAAAGCAAGTTGTAGTTAAAGTCAAGAAGACAATTTTTTCTCTCTAGTATATATAGTAGATAGAATTTAAGTATTATTTCTTCACAAAATATGCAGATATAATTCTTTAGGAATTATACACTGTACATATATTTTAAAGAAGGAATTTATTTCCCTTTATACTTGGGGAATCAGTTTTTTAGTTAGGTCAATATTTATCATCAATTTCTCTAAGCCTATTCCTTTTACCATTCTCAGCATTTCTCTTGAGTTCTTTTAGTTCCTCCATGAGAACTTTGACTTTCTTACTTTTTCCTTTCTTCCTATATCCAGACAAGTGATGAGTTTTCTAGTTTCTAATTCTATAACTTTCTTTCTGCTAATAGTTACTACCTTAGTTCAAGGGCTTGTTGCCTCTTACTTGAACTGCTGTCTGAATGGATTTCCCTTTTTAAAAAAAATTACTTAAAATTAATTTATTTTTCCATGCTTACATGATTCATATTCTTTCTCCTCACCTCCTTCCCCCCTCCTGTAGCCAATGAGCAATTCAACTAGGTTTTACATGTATCATTGATCAAAACCCATTTCCATATTATTAAGATATGCAATAGAGTGATCATTTAGAGACTACATCCTGAATCATATCTCCATTGAACCATGTGATCAAGTTTTTTTTCTGCATTTCTGCTCCCACAGTTCTTTCTCATAAGTCCCTCAGAATTGTCTTGGATCATTGCATTGCTGTTAGTAGAGAAGTCCATTACTTTCAATTGTGCTACAGTGTATCCATCTCTGTGTTCAATATTCTGGTTCTGCTTCTTTTGCTCTACATCATTTCCTGGAGGTCATTCTCTTTAATCCTTCATCTATCATTTTTCATACCAATTTCCTGGTCAGAAACTTTAAATGACTTCTTTCCCTCTATTTTTAAATGTAAGCTCCTTAAACTGGTGTTTAAAATTCTCCACAGCTCTCTGTAGTCTGTATTCCTCCTCTTCATTCTCTTACCTTTGACTAGACCAGTTGTGCATTTCTACCTAGCATTACTGGATGAACACTCCCAAATGTGTATTTGCATAGGTCTTTCTCCATACCTGGAGTATACTTCTTCTTCATCTATAACTCCTGTTTAGAAAGTGTTGTGCTTGGTCCAACTTTTTTTAATTAAAAGGACTTCTGTTTTGATCCAAGAATTTTTTTTTCCCACAGTAACCACTCCTGCCTTTTTTAAAAGGTAATATAAGTAATCATTTCAGTTAATGAGATTTTCAAACACAAGTTTTTAGAAAGCCATTTCCATGATTATCCAAGAGAAATGTGACTACTGCATTTAGACTGTTGGAAAGTTTAATTATAGTTTTAAAAAATTGACTTGGTACTTAGAATTTGTGGCAATTCATACTGGCTAAGCTAAAGTTTTTCTTTATGAAGTCCTTTTGCTAACAATAGAGGGAACTGAGTTTTTAGTAGGAAGATTTAAAATGTATTTCATGGACACTAAAAAGTACCTCAAACATTTGGACAAAATTTGCCATATTTATGATAAATTGCTATGCTAATTACAAATCGTTCTTTCTGGTTTACTAACCTTCAGTAGTACTGAATGTCTCTAACCGAACTTTTATTACCTAATACTTTTTTTAGCCTAAATAGAATTTTTATTTGTTCTTAAAAAACAGTTATAACTTTTTTAAAAGATTTTCATTAATTTAGACTTTTTACCATTTGATTCTCATATTACAAAAATGCCCAAAATTCTTTTTTTTTTTTTAAACCCTTAATTTCTGTGTATTGGTTCATAGGTGGAGGAGTGGTAAGGGTGGGCAGTGGGGGTCAAGCGACTTGCCCAGGGTCACACAGCTGGGAAGTGTCTGAGGCCGGATTTGAACGTAGGACCTCCCATCTCTAGGCCTGACTCTCAATCCACTGAGCTACCCAGCTGCCCCTACTGCCCAAAATTCTAAAAAAATTTTTTTTAAATAACTGTCTAAAGAGTAAATATTGCAACCATTTTGAGCTTTAGTATTGATCAAATAGATTTCTATACATACATTTCCTCTTCCCCCTCCTCCCCACCCCCCATAATCACCCCTAAGAAAACTTTAAAAATTCCTTAAGCATTTTGGAATTCAGTTTCATTGGTGAATGCATTGCTGACTCTTAAGTATGTGCGTCTTGCTACTTATTTATTAGCCTTAAATTCTTTTTGAAATCACTTTTCTCATAAAACAAAAATTTTCTAAAAGGTGTAACTAGTTTTAAGTTATTGACATGAGGAAATCAAAGGCTTGATAAAGTTTTTTCTCTGATATTGAGACTGTTTTCTCTTGTTTACCTTGAAGTTTTGCCAGTATCAAACACACATGTTTAATTATAACAATTTTCTAAAGGGACATAATCATTAGATTATCTAATATTCTAATGATCTAATCAATGATATTCTCCATTGGTGTTAATAATTGAAAGTAGGTTATATTTAAGATTTTTAAAAGTATTTATAGCATCAGGAAAGCTGAGTTGCTCAGTGGACAGAGTCAGGCCTAGAAAAATGAGGTCATTATTTCAATCTGGCCTTAGCTTCTTAGCTGTGTGACCTTCGCCAAGCTACCTAACCTTAATTCCCCAGCAGTTATTGCTCTTTTGCCTCGTTTTAGTTCTAAGACAGAAGGCCAGGATTTTAGAATGAAGAAGAAGAATTTGTGTCTTCTGGACTCTTATTTCTAATCAACATTAATGATTCATGTTATTTTTTTCAAGAGAAGTAGCTTTATTATGTTCATTTCTTTATAATACTGTTTATATTGTTGTTAGGCATTCTTATTGAAGGCAACATGAAATCGTAAAAAAGCATGTAGAAATTTAATTATAACTTTATTTTGCTTCCATTGTTTCTCTCAGTTCTGTAGATCAGAAACATCTATAGTTTACAATTTTAGTCCAGGTTCTTTTCTGTGTACGAAAGTAAATCTTACAGATCATTGACATCCTGTTATACAGATTATATTGAAGGAAACTGTTACTAAACTATATTATTGTGCTTATTTTATAGATCAGAAACTCTAGACCAATCTATAAGTATATTAGTGTCTTTTCTGTGGCAGGTACTGTACTGTAGTATAGCTCTATGAATTTAAATACAAAAGGGAGACAAGTTCCTGCCTCAGGGAGCTGAACTATTTGTGGAGAGCAGGAGACTACACACACATTATAGTGATGGGGAAGACCACTAACAGTTGTGGAAATCTGGCAAATCCTCTGGATTAGGCATTTAATCCTAAGGGATAAAGAGAAAGGAGAGAGAACATTATAGCCATTAGGGACAGTCTGTCCAAATGGATAAAGGTAGGAGATAGAATGTTTTGTTTGGGGAACAAGTAGAACGGAATTTGAAAAGCTTTTTCTAAGATGAAATAGCAGGATAACAATTAGTACCTCAAAAGAATCATGTTAGCATCAGTTAAAACTTTTATTCCTAAGTGTTTTCGTATTTTAAGTATGTCTAACTCAATATTAGTTAGCTTATTTAGTGACTTTTGAAATGTGCAGTAATAATAATGACCTATCTGTACTGTCTCCAGAGTTTAGTGGTAGTGTTTTCTTAGTTTTGTTCTATCTATGGCTCATTTTATTTTATTTTATTATTTTTATGGCTCATTTTAGCAGTCTATGCAAAGTCATATGGAATCAAGACAGACATTCTTGTAGGTACTCAGTGTGTGGTAAGTTTAACTACTTCTTTTCAGTGATGAGAGTACAAGTGTTGGAAAGGACCAATTACTAATCTTAGTTCTTTTCCTGGATGCATTATTTTATTGCTATGGATACTTCACTGATGCAGAAAGTATCTTATCTGTGCCTATTCATCACATGTGATTCTTGTTCATACCTTTTGTAAATATAAAAGACTTGATCAATACAACTGGAGGCCCTTTTTTTGTTATTGAATGTTTTATGAAGTACTAATGTTCCACTTGGGCTATATCAATCCGTTGTGTTTCTTATTACATGATGAGCCCATCTCTGGTCACATTTATCTATTTATTTAATTTTTTCCCCCCCTTACCTTCTGTCTTGGAGTCAAAACTGTGTATTGGCTTCAAGGCAAAAGAGAGGTAAGGGTTAGGCAATGGAGTTTAAGTGACTTGCCCAGGGTCACACAGCTGGGAAGTGTCTAAGGCCAGATTTGAACCTAGGACCTCCCATCTCTAGGCCTGACTCTCAATCCACTGAGCTATCCAGCTGCCCCCTCTGGTCATATTTAATAGAGGACAGTTTTCATGACTTTTGTGACACTTATAGAAAGAAAAGTGGTAAATTTTGTTTTGACACACAAAACCTAAGCAAATACACAAATCAAACTATAAAATACTTCCTCTCAGCAATCAAAATTGCCTAATAAAAATGACAGGACCTTATGTTTATACAATAATTTGTTTGCAAAAGTGCTTTACAGTTGTTATTTTATCTTCAACAATCTTGGGAGATGTTTTACATTTTACAGATGAGAAAACTGAGGTAATTAAAATCCTGAGAGGTGTTTTGCATTTATTGGCAATTAAAATAGGTAGCTCCTGAATCAGGAAACTGATAAGGCTAGGATTGAATTTAGATCTTAATGATTCTAGGTCTAGCACTTTTTCCATTTCCCATTTATACTCTTATTTCAGAATTTAAGGAACTATTTTTATTTTCTTTATAATATTTTGCACTGAAGAATGCACTTTCCTTTATTTTTACATCCTAATGCATGACTATTTCTACATGTGCTCTTTGGATTATTTGTAATTTTTATTATGCCAAGAGTATGGTTCATAATAAGAGTTGTGATAGGGTGGGATTATTTGAACCCTTTCTAATATTCAAATGTGATAGCCTTAAATCAACATTATTTACAATCTGTAATATCTCCAAATTGGAAGACTAATTCAGTGAACTCTTGAGTGGTATACCATAGCCTGTGCAGTATGCATAAAACAACAACAACAACAAAAACCCTTACCTTGTGTCTTAGAATTGATATTAAGTATCCACTCCAAGGCAGGAGGAGAGTGGTATGGAAATTGGAATTGTGATGTCTAGGATCACACAGCTAGGAAGTGTCTGAGGTCTGATTTGAACCCAGGACCTCCTCCTGTCTCTAGGCCAGTAGTATCTGCTGAACCTAGTGTTCTTCAGCATGAATTTCTAGTCTTGTTCTTTTAATGCGGATGATAAGATTATTTTTCTATTGCTTTTCTGTTTTTTCATTACTTTGAATTTAACTGAGGAGGATTTATCTTGTTCTGGAATTTGGAGCAATTGGTATAATATCATCTCAGAAAAAGGAGTATTGGACAATTTCATCTCTATTTAATATTGTTAGCACGGGCCAAATAGTAGGCACTCCATATAATTTTTGTTGATTTGATTAATAAACCTTTTTGCTTGTGCTTTGAATGGTAACTTCCAACAAATACCTTAGGTTAATATTTGCTTTTATCTTGATGGATGTCAAGTTGGTCTTGATAATTTTCTCATTTGCCTTTTTGAAGTAAAATTTCTGCAAATATCTTGCCATTTTTGAGAATCCTTTTATTTTTTAAATGTCCCGGGAGAGACAATATAGTGGAAGTGTTTTCAAAATGTGGTCTGAGAACCCCTTAGGAATCCTGAGACCCTTTTAGGGGATCTATGAAATCAAAACTATCTTTTTAATACTAATATTTTTATATTATATTTTTCCAGCTACATATCTGTGTGAGGCTGGATTTTATTCATGTTATTAAATTAAAACAATTGTAGCACTGAATGCATTTTTAATTAGATGACCAGTTTTAATTTTTTTAAAACCTGTATCTTCTATCTTAGAATCTATGCTAATAATTAGTTCCAAGTCAGAAGAGTGGTATGGACTAGGCATTTTGGTTAAGCAACTTGCCTAGTGTTATACTGCTAAGAAGTGTGTGAGGTTAAGCTTGAACCCAAGACCTCCCATCTCTAGGCCTGGCTGTATCTAAGTAATTTTAAATGAAAATCGATTTAAATTTCTAATATGTATCAATAGCTATAACCCATTTATAAAATAGCAGATTATTTTTGTATTGTGTTGTATATGATAAAATATAAATGAAAGAAATTTTTCCTGATTCCTGTAAAATAAAAATACACAATCCCAATTATTGCCTTGGTACTTTAAGCATAAAAAGATTTTTTAGGTCACATTAATTGGCACTTTTCTTAGCCAGTCTCATGTTATCCAGGAAAAATATTATAACTCTAAATAATTAAAATAGTTCTTTACAAATAGAAAATTTTTTCCCTATAAACAACAACAAAAAAATTTTAAGGCCATCTTTTTGTGGAAGAGAAATATTTCTAATTTGGAGAAATATATCTTTTGTTTTTCACATGGATAAGCCATTATTACTGGTTATGAACTATGAAAGTCAAAATCACAGAATCTCAAAATTGGAGAAGTTCTTAGTGAGTATTAATCAACATTCCACAGCTGAACAAAATTCCATCCTTAATATACCTAAAATTGATTATTTCACCTTTGGTTGATGACCTCTAATGAAATGGAATAGAGAGTTTCCTAAGGCAACCCATTCCAGTTTTGTTGGTTTTAATGGCTATTTTAAATTTACTGAAGTTATTTAACATCATCTGGAGTATATTATTCTTTGATGGATTTCTTATCAGTATGTGGGGCCTTTTTCCACTAGTGCAGCTTATAACTCAGTATTCAAGTCATTAAGCATTTAAGGATCCGCTATGCCAGGTACTGGGCATAGTGTTAGGGATATAAAGCAAAAAATTATCCTTGCTCTTTAGGATCTCACTAATAGTATTCTTATGCATGTTCTCACTTAAATTTTTCAAAAAGGATCTATTCAGTGTTCTTGGAGGGAGATGTTCCTCCAGATCTTTGAACAATTTTTGGGTAGTAGTATAGCACTTGCATTGCCAAATCTAGTATTAGTTGTTCTTGTTATGTAATTGCTTTATCTTTTTTAAAGGTCATACATATCCTTAATTTTTTATGGTATTATTTACATTCAATTAGTAATTGACAATTTTCTATAGCCTTCTT
Source organism: Gracilinanus agilis (assembly GCF_016433145.1). Classification (NCBI taxonomy): domain Eukaryota; kingdom Metazoa; phylum Chordata; class Mammalia; order Didelphimorphia; family Didelphidae; genus Gracilinanus; species Gracilinanus agilis. The sequence goes on from NC_058130.1 coordinate 421,731,778, forward strand.
ACAGCTATTTTATGAATTTCCATTGACTTGCGGTAGAGATAGCATAATGTGAAGTTTATATTTCCTAGTCATTTATGATCATAAAGATAAATGCTTTTATAGATCATATCAACCAAAATTAAAAAATAGGCATTTGAATTGAGTCTGGCAATTGCATATGTATTTTCAATGAGATTTTTTTTTAAACTCTGTTTGTGAATTTTTCCATTCTTTGGGGGAAAATTCCTCTTTTGGGATATCTTGAAAATCATGCCTTTAAAATTGTCATCTGGGGCAGCTGGGTAGCTCAGTGGATTGAGAGCCAGCCCTAGAGACAGGAGATTCAAATCTGGCCTCAGACACTTCCCAGCTGTGTGACCCTGGGCAAGTTACTTAACCCCCATTGCCTCCCTTACCATTCTTCTGCCTTGGAGCCAGTACATAGTATTGTCTCCAAGATGGAAGGTAAGGGTTAAAAAAAAAATTTGTCACCTTACATATTTATTATATTTATATTTTGGTTCTGTTTTCCCATTTTAAAATACATTTTTAATTTACATAACACATTGAATATTGAGGTTGTGTTGTTTAGTCATTTTAGTTATGTCTAACTGCATGACCTCATTAGGAGTTTTATTAGTAAAGATAATGGAATCTTTTCCCCTGAACTTCTTTAGCTCATTTTACAGATGAGGAGGAACTGAGGTTAACAGGGTTAAGTGACTTGCTCAGGATTACATCTTGTTAAGTATCTGAGGCTTGGTTTTAACTCAGATTTGATAAATCTTCCTGACTCCAGGCCAGATTCTATCCCCTAAGCCTCTTGTTTGCTTTGAATATTGAAGCAGTAGAATTTAAATGGTTTCATCTGCAATAAGAAGAAAATATCTAATGATGGCAAATCTGTTGTATTTCATATTCATTTATTGTCTTTGTTAATGATCTGGCTGAGTTGGATCTAATGCCTAATTTTTTGTTAGACAAGTTTTTCCTCTTTTGGTTTTATGTGAAGCACCTCTGTTCGTATTTTTTTTTTAATTATTTTTATCATCTACCTTTATCAGGTTTTACAAATGAGTTTAGGCTCTGCTTGTGATGTTAGTGAATAATATTTCTCTCAATTTAGGAAGAAGTGCAAGTATTTTCTAAGGTCAAAAGTTTCTCTTTCGTGCACTTTTATTCTGATTTCTTCACCATCAGTTAAAATTCGCCAAGAAAGTCATAATCAGAATTTATATTTTTATATTTATCTGTTTTTCATCTTTCAGAAACAATAATTTGTTCAAATAGTTCAAGTTGGAATTATTATAAATATGTGGCAACTTTTACTCATTTTTGATTTGGTCTTCAGTCACTTGGGAATCTGATATTCACATAGCTCATTCTGAAATATCTCCCACATCAGTTCCCCATTGTTTCTTGTTTCCTAATTATGGTTCCTTTGTTGTTTCTTTTTTTCTTTCTGCTATTATTCATTGGTCATCCAGTCCAGTGTTGCTCTTGAAGAAAATTCATGATAAGTAGTTGTGAGGCTTCAACTCTTTGGTTCTTTTTCATTTCTTAATTCCTATTCACAATTTCCCCCATTTCATTTTTTTATCCTCTCTTGTATTCATTTTAACATGAAAATGATCACATATCAAGGTACATGTGAATTTATATTAAAATCTCTTGTCAAATTCTTTGTATAATTTCTTTACTTGATCTTCAAGAGCAAGTCGACAAGTAGGCTTCATTTATCTTCAGTGGTCTGTTGCTTATGCTTATAAGCTGTTCAAGGTGAGATGATTAAGTGCTTCATGAAATGTTTCTTATGTACTTTGAGTACTTGGTAAGACTGTTGGCGTTTTTTTTTTTTTTGGTGAGGACTTCTGAACATTTAGCTATAAATATTTTCATTTTTATCAGGAATATCAATGTTTATGTTTTTCAGTTCCTTAATACCATTTTAATTTCCTTTAAATGTTTTCTAAATATATTTTTATCATTTGTTAAAAATTCATTTTTAAAAATTCATTTTTTAAATAAAAGAAAATGTACATCTTCCTCTCAAGCTCCACTGCACACCGAACCCCCCACTGAGAAAAGACGGGGATAAAACATTACAAATGTGTGTAGTCATTCAAATCTTCTCATTTTCTGTGCCTCCCCCTGACCAAAAAAAAAAAGGCTCAATTTTTGTTCTTGACTTAAGTCACCTCTTTGCCAACTCATTTCATCATGATTTTTTTTTGAATGATGTTTGTCATTGCCATTGACTAAAATGTCCAAATAAAGTCTTTTGAAATTGTAAAAAGTCATATTACTATATATTTACACAAGGACATGGATAATTAGAGAAATATGAGTCTATTTCAATTCTGCTTGTGATATCACACCTAAGCATATTCCAGGGTTTACGAAAGAACATTGAGGCTGACAACTCATGTCCCAGCTCTCAGAATAATAAATATTGCATCTCTTGGTAATATCTAAGCCATTTTCTACTCTGAGATTTGGAATCAGCAACTTATTGACACAGAGGACATGATAGAATATACAAGTATTGGGGGCACAGGAAAAAAATCTAATATTTAATGAGCATTCATTTCATGGATTCAACAGTGTCCTTGGGAGATATAAAATTAGAAGAGATTCCTGGCTTGAAATACTTTATGGTAGACCTGAGAAGTTAACACATGGAACATGTAGTACAAGACAGTATATAAATAAGGTTATCAAATTAAATGGTACAGAGCAGGAGGAAATCTTTTAGGGACTTCAGTAGCCTAACCTTCGCACTTCATATATGAGTCACTACTTTAGTTTGTGTAATTTAGATAAGTGGAAAGGAAAATTCCAAAGGAGCAAATAAGAATGATATGGGGGAAGATGTGAACATGGTATTGACTCAAGTGTAAATCTCATTTTGGGTAAGATCCTTGAAAATTTTGTTATCAATATGCTCAGTTGGGTTGGAGAAGTTGGATATTTTAGAAGTTTTTTTTTTCTAAAGAAGTAAGAGAATTTAAAAATTGAATCAAGTTTGAATCGCACTAAAGGCAGAGATTCTTAACCTTTCCTGGGTCCTACTAAGCCTATACACCCATAAAATGCATAAAATAAAGTAATTGCAAAGAAATTACAGAAAAATTAAAAAGAAATCCAATTACATACAAATAAAATTATCAACTAAAAAAAATCTTTACCTTCTCTATTAAAATCAATACTGTTTGGGGGCAGCTGGGTAGCTCAGTGGATTGAGAGCCAGGCCTAGAGACAGGAGGTCCTAGGTTCAAATCCGGCCTCAGACACTTCTCAGCTGTGTGACCCTGGGCAAGTCACTTGACCCCCATTGCCTACCCTTACCAATCTTCCACCTATAAAGTCAATACATAGAAGTTAAGGGTTTAAAATAAAAAAAAAATCAGTACTGTTTATTGGTTCCAAAACAGAGGCATGTTAAGGGCTAGGCAATGGGGATTAAATGACTTGACCAGGGTCACATAGCTAGGAAGTGTCTGAGATCATATTTGAACCTAGGACCTCCCATCTCTAGACCTGGATCCCATAAGCCACCTAGCTGCCTCCAAGTATCACCTTTTTTTTTTAAATTTTAAATTTTTAAGCTTTGAAGTTAATGAAGTTTTGGTTAAAGAACTACTGCAGTAGGAGTATGTATTAGTAGGGTTTTTTTCCCTCAAGGAAATTATGGTTCCTCAATTTGTCAGTTTTTCCTAAATCAAGACTTTAATAGATTAATATTGATTTGCAAATTAACACATGTAACTTCTTCCCTTGTAAATAAGGATCTGGTTTTACCTAATCTACATTACTATCTGCCCCTGGCCAACATATGAAGCCACTGAAAATTTTTTTCATCAGAAAAATGATGGAATTAAAAGAAGATCATCTTTGTTTATATGTATTGTGGCAGCGGGTATAAGGAAGGAAAACTGTTAGGAGAAAGAAACAAAAGGAATTAGAAGAGAGCAACAATTCTATTCTTGCTTGGTAGTTTGCCACACAGTCCTTTGGATAGTGCTAAACCTAATAACTCATTTTCTCATTCCTTCTCCTGGTCTACTTTCTAATAGGCCATTTGTTTCTGGGATCTTTGAGGACTTTAGGGGTGTCTGGGCTTAGCATTCTGAGGGTTCGTGTTCGTTCTGGTCTTCTTACATATATTAGCTCATCAGCTTCTGCTCATTTCTGTTATTCCTTTGAAAAATTACTATCCCATAATGGAAAAATTTGATCTTCCTCTCTGGCAAGGAGGGGGCCCACTTCTTTGTTCTTATAAGATTATTTGAAAAACCAGGAAACTTTTGACTGAAAGTAGAATAGCTTTCAAGCCCCACTGTTCAGCGTGGAAAACAAGCTCTTGTTAAAGTGCTGGATTTTGAGTCAAGACAACCTGTAGTTCAGTCTTGCATCAGATACTAGTGATAGAATCCTTAACAGGCTATTTAACTTCCATTGATTTTAGTTTCCTCATCTCTAAAATTAGGTTGAGCTTAATGACTAATTTTTTTCCTAGCACTGTTTTCTATGGGCAACATTAGCCTTACATCTTACTTAGACCCTCATGCTACTTGTTTTTGCTCATTTCTCTGTTAGATTGTAAGCTTTAGGAGTACATGGATCATACCTTAACCTGAACTTGGTCATTCAATTTCCAAGAGTTTTCTGCAAATAGCAGAAACGTTTTTGGATTTGAATTGTGTTGCTGTCTGAATGTAATTGGAGTTTGATTTTTGAACATTGGAATAAGGGTCAGAAAGAGCTCTTGGTTCTAATTAAAGCTTTGCTGTTAATTAGTTGTATGACTTCAGACAATATTCTGGATCTCTGTTACTTCTTCAGTAACAGATGGTTACTCAGATTCTCTTAAAATTTAGTGCTTCTACTCTTCCCCTGTTTCTTAGTATTATATAGAAGTCATGCAGGGCATGTATGATCATCAAAATCAGCATCGTGTTATATGGTCAGGTTATCTTTTCACCATTTTACAGTTGTGATGTATACATAGTCATTTGCAAATCTTGAAATGTATATTTTGAACATTTTTCAATTAAATGACTTTTTAAGGAGGAATTATTCTTAGGAACACATTAGTACGTTTTATATCAGTTTTTGCTTTACAATTTTCATTCTGCTGATGGCACATTTAAATATACATAAAATTTTTTGACAATGAATATTAGGTAGAGATGAATTAGAAAAGTAGCAAACTTTTTAAACTTAAGAGTGTAAGTAAGCCTAATTTAAAAAGCTCTAGAGTAAATAGGTTGGAGAAGCAAGTCTTAAGAGAGAGAGATATGTGGGATTGAGTCAACTAACCAAATGGATAACACTAACTATATTAGCAAATTCCACATCTAGCTGCGTTAGGGAACAAAGTGAAGTGAATGCTCTTATCATAAAAACTTAATTTCAGAGTGGTATGGTATAAGGTTCAGTTTAGTAGCATCAACTTTAAGAAACCATTACTACAAAGATTTCTATCTTTGGTTTTATGTGAACTTCCAAGTGTTATCTTTCTAATCTTAAGATTCATGCTGCTTCTGAAAATTTAAGTTGATTCTCATTATCCACAGTCTCTATAATGCTTCCTCCTCTTAATTTATACTGTTATTTTACTAGCTGAAGTTACCTCTCACTTTGGGCTACTCAATAGGCTTTAACCCTCCTTCAACCTAACTTACATTCTATTTACAAGATTAATGTTCTGAGATTGTGACTTTGACAACATTTTCCTCTGCTACTTTATAACCTAAATAGAAGTACCAGCTTCCTCATCAGCCTATAGATTGCTTTCCTTCTACTACTTCTTTCCCAATAAGAAAGCACACTTAAATATATCAAATTACATATAAGATTTGAGAGTGTATTTGATATTATTTTAAATAGAGCCTTTTTGTTATTAATATGGTTTGAAATATCAAACTTAAAATTTCCAGTTGCAGTTTATCCTAGAAATTACAGAACTTCTTTATAATTTAATCACCCTCTGTTGGACCTTTTTTTTTAAAAAAAATTTAAAAGTCATGGAAATTTGTATTTTTAAAGTTGATTTCATGTTAAAAATAAACATGCCTGACTAATTTTTTATCACAAAAGAAAGGGAAATTTAAGTACAAAAAGTTCTAAAATTCATTAAATACTATATTTTATCAATATTCTTCAGTTTTGTATTGTGAACAGTCAAGTAAGAGTGAAAAGGAGAGAGGAGAAAGGGAGACAGCAGGCCAGGTCAGAGTTACAGGCAAAAAAGTCTGTCCCAGGCCACCCTGGGTGACTTGAGCCTAATGGATGAAGCTTCAGTCCTATAGTCTCATAGTTGGAACAACCTAGTGCAAGAAGACCCCTCATAGGAATCTTCATCCTTTTCATCTTAATTCTTTCAGGTATGCTTACTTATATTTATTGAGTTTCCATCTGTATTTAGATGTGTAGCAAATATGGCATAATTTTGTCTTTACTAACAGGCATAGAACAGATGTTTCTATTTTCCCCAATACAAATCATTGTTTAATTGCTTTTGAAAGAGGCTTGGTAAAAATGTAAATTTAAATTCCTTGAATTAAATGGTTGCCAAATTACCTTGCAAATTCAATTATGATTTTGTCCATCTGTGACTAGCTTAACAGAATAAACCTCAGATTGGGGGAAAAAAAATCTCTCCTTGTAACTTAATGTATACAAGAAAACAAAACTTATGAAAACAAGTATTCTAAAAAAATTAAAGTTGGATCTGACATTTAAGAAGGAAGAAAATCCTTAGAAATTAGGGAAATTTAACTTAATAAAATTGTTGCCTGTTAATTAAAGCTGCCTCTTCATAAGACTTGCATATTTCTTTTTTAAAGTATTCTATGATTAAATATAACTCTTAGGTAAAACTAACCAAGTTTTGGAGTGGTTTTTGACTTAAGGTTCCCCTATCCTTAACTTAATTTCTTTAATGGACATTTTGTTTTCAATATTGTAAATTTTTAAATTTCTCAATAGGCTAATCAATGTTTGAGCTTTATCTGATAAAATTTAGAGATTCAGTATCAAGTATTGGAGCATATTTTTCAAAAATAACTTCTTACAGACCTCTATGCAGGATAGTATGAGACACTGTAAAATATATGGAGAAAAATAAGATATAGCCTTATCCCCAATGAAGGTAGAAGTTAGAAGATAATTTCCAAATTAGTGTTTCATTAGAAAGAATGTTCAAAGTGTTGTGAAAGTTCATTGGAGTCAGAGATAGCTCCACATTGGGAAATCACAAAAGGCTTTATGGAAGTCGTTGAATATGATCTGAAAAGGATGTCAAGTATTGACCAGTCTCACTGTGAACTGTAGTGTGGTGGGCTTTGAATAATTGCTAGGTAGTTGGTACTTCTATTTAAGATTATTAAGTGACAGAGGATTCATGTTGTCAGTTACAATGCAGGAACACTTAATCTTGTGAACAACACGTAAGATAGGTTGAAGTAAAAGGGTTGCAGATATATTGAGAAGGGTATATAGTTAAGAGTAGTCCAAGTGAGAGGTGATGAGAACTTCAGCTAGCAGAATAACAGTATAAATGAAGAAGAGGAAATATTTCAGAGAGATTGTGGAGGGAGAATGAGAATCAATAAAATCTGATTTCATATTTTTAAAGAAGATACATAGTCAGATTACACTGAATGTATGAAAGGAGTGTTGTAACATTGGTAGAAATAAGAATCAACAAGAGCAGTGTATGTGTGTGTATGTATTTGAAACCTTACCTTCAATCTTAGAATCAGTACTGTGTATTGGCTCCCAAGGTAGGAGAGTGGTAAGGGCTGGATAATGGAGGGGTTAGATGACTTACTTGGGGTCACATAGTTAGGAAGTGTCCAAGGTCTAGTTCGAACCCAGGACCTTTCCTCTCTGGGCTAGGCTTTCAATTTACTGAGCTACCTCACTTCCCCTCAAAAATATTTTTTTAGGGGGTGAAGATAACTTTTGTTCCATTAGGAGATGTAGGAATGATAATTAGCAGACATTTGGAAATATGAGTATGAAACATAGGAGAGAAATTGGACATAGACATTTTGGAGCCATATGCCTAAGGTTGGTGGTATAAATCACAAAATAATGAAGAGAAGGATGAGAACAGAATGCTTGGAAACTGCAAGATATAAAATGAGAAAATGAAGGAAAAACAGAAAAGGCAGTCACAGAGAGCTAGTTGTACTCTATCACTGGAACTAAGGAAATAAGGTTTAGAAAGGTGGTGTGGTGGTGATGGTAATGAAGCATGCTAGTGCTATTGAGAAGACAAAAAGTTCACCAGAGAATAAATTGCTTTGGTCATTTAAATCAGCAAATATTTATTAAGGTTCTAACTTCAAGTCAGGCACTGCTAGGGACATATGATAGAAATACAAAGAATGAAACAATCTCATGCTTTACACAGCCCCAAAATGATTTTCATTTTTATAGGGCACTTTTCTGACAACAGAAAGGCCAAAAGGGAGACAAATAGTGTTACAAATCCCACAGTTATTAGGACTATCTACAAACCCAGTCTCTTAACATATAATCTTTGTTTAGCTATCAGTGAATTAACATACTAAAAGAACTGAACTATATGCATATCAGCTTTCTTGAGATAAATGAACCCAGTGGGTTTAAAGAAGTAGGGCAATTAGGAAAATGGCTTGCCAAAAACTTGGGAGAATTGATACGAGTTGGTTTCATCCTGTGCCCAAAGGCAACAAATTATTCACATTAATATAGTGTTTAAGGTTTTACAAAGCGTATTCTTTACCAAAACCCTGAAAGTGTGGGTAACACTAATTTCTAACCACATTTTATACGTGAAGACACTGAGACTTATGCCTGTTCCCATACTTTCTGCTATACCATACTGCCTCTCAAGATGACGTTATTTCATAAGCAAAAGGGAATGATATCAATATCATAGGGTCATACATAGCTTTAAAGCTTCTCATTTTGCAGATGAAACTGAAACTCAGAAAGATTTTGATTTTTCCCTGATTTGATTATCAGGCAAGATTTTAACTCATTTTCCCTGACTTCAAGAAGTATTGCTCTTTCCACTACTAATAATAGCAGGCACATGCATTTTAGAGAATGAAGAAGAGAAGTTTTACTAAGAGCTTAAAAATATATTCCTAATTAAATCAAAATGTACTTCAATGTCCTTTTTTTGATGTGAAAGGTAGACATGGGGAAGTCATCAAAATTTCTGAAAAATACTCTTGGTTCAAGAAAAGGAAGAGGCCAAAATTTTCCATGCTACTTATATAAACTTCATGTTGATTAATCACAAATACTTAATTCAAGGAGACAATTGAATGGTATTGGAATTGTAGGGCACTGAATAACCTGCGCAGTCTAAAGGAAGCTATTGACTTTTCCCAAAATGAAAACTGGGAAAAAAAATTCAAGCATTGATACTGAATCATCACTGATTCCTTGAAGAAGTTTGCTGAGGCAGAATGCTTTTCACAATGAAGAGACTTAAAAGATAACTTTAAAAGAACTGAGAAACCATCTTAGCCAAAGAGGACTTCTTTTCCTAAAAGAGACATGGAAGCCCATGGCATTAGCAGTTATTCAAGTTTGCTGGGAAAATACCACCAAGGAAACTGTCTCAAGAATCTGAGTAAATAATAATCCCTGGTGGAATTGGGGAACTGTGAAAACTGGTTAAGGAGAAAAATCATGCTTCAGTGAACTTGATAATGAAATAGCTCAACTGCAGTATCTTCTCTTAATTTGTAGATGAAACTGGAAGGAAGACAATAAACTTGTCACAAAGTAAAGCAGATTAGCTGATGTTTTATCAGGATTTGTTCTCATCAGTAAAAATATTGGAAGCATGTCTCTCTACCTTATAGGTTGTGTAAGATTGCTAGCGTGATATTGTGTGGTGGATTTGGAGTTAGAATTCTTGTGCTTGAATCTGGCCTCTTCTGAACTGAATGTCTTTGGACAAGTCATTGCAACTCTTAAGGTTGCTGTTTCCTTATAATTAAAAGATTGAACTAGATGATTTATAAGGTTTCATATAATTCCAAAGTTATGTTCTATAATTGCATATAAGATTGAAAAGAAAACCTGATCAAAAAGAATCACAGAACATTAAGGTTGGAAGGGACATTAGAAAATTTTCTCACCTGACTTCTTTATTTTATGGATGAGAAAACTGAGTCTCAGAAAGGTAGTTTCTTGCCAAACATTTATACAATAAGCCATGGAATAAAGATTTCACATAGGTTTTCTGACTCCAAGTGCAGTGTACATTCCAGCATACCTTAAAATACATTTAGAAGAAATCCATTCTGGAAATGACACAATTCTAAGGGCATTTGAGGATAGATTATTATTATATCTGAAACAATCCCAAAAAATATAAAGGATCAATTAACAGTCAGAAGAGAGGTACAAGTTTATCTTTGTTTATGAGATGAAGGGGAGGGTTATGTCTGTAAATGATTGGTATAAAAATTGAAAGACATCAACAAAACTTTTAAAAGCAGTTGAGAAGACATCAATAAATACTTAAAAGCCTGCTTTCTCATCTGAATAAAATCTATGAGAAGAGCCTCTTTTCTTGTGTATATCTATCATGAAAATATGAGAAAGGAAATGACTTTTGCCAGAAGAAAAAGTTTTCTGAAATATACCACATATTTTTGGTCATACAACTGGTTGTATGTTTTAGATCCCTCTTTTATCTTAAGGCAGTTAGTTGACAGATAATAATGTTTTAAGGCACTTCTTGAACAGTGATCTCATTAAGAATATATAAAACTAAGACATGGTTGCAGTTATTATTTTGAGAATAGAGTATTATAGTAAAATGAAGTGCTAGATATGAGTGATTTGTAGTAATATATGGTTTTGCCTGGAAGTTGCTTCCCAAACAAAAGGATTCCCTGTTGATTGGTAAAGTTCTCCAAATGTTCTTCCCAGATGTTATCCTAATTGCATTGAAACTCAGAACATTCTTCAGCAAAACCTACAACAGTAAAATCATAACAATCCATAGAAAAACAAAGCAGATAAAGAATACATATTGACAAGACTGAAATGCTGCTTAATTGATAGTCCATGAAAGTAAACATCAGTATTGTATCTTGAATTTTCACTGCAACTATATAATGACCCATTCCCTGAGTTCAACAATAGAAAATCAGACTAGTTTTCACTTTGGGAAATTATACAGTATATAGTACCTTCAATTATCTCTATTTACTACTTTCTGTTGCTCTCGCTCTCCACTTGGGGGGGTATATCTTTAACACAATTATTTTCCAGTGATAATATATACCTGTGAAATATAAAACTGAAATTATGGCACTGCCTACCATAATACAATTTAACATTGATTTTTACAGATGTCCAGACAGTATTTTCTACGTGTTATGACGGAATTTGGGATACTCTCCTATTCATGTAGTTTCAGGGGTCCTAGCTTATTGGATTAGAAATTCTGAGAGATTAAAAAAGAATGTTTAGGTTATTTGAGACCTTTAGCTCAAAATAAGATCAGACTCAATATTTAAGATTTCACAATCAAAAGCTATGGGGAAACATCATTTGAATTGGAGTTTTGTAATAAAATTTCTAGTTGCTAATAAAAGGTAGCTGAACAAGCTAGACAGATTCCTGAGAAAAACCCTAGGACAGATAATCCAAAAATGAAAATTCTGCTTATCAGTCCTTCTTGAGTCTTTGGATGCAGAAGACATGGACAGTGAAGAAGCATGGCCAAAATTTAACAAGTTTGACCAGTGAGAGAAGAAGAAGGCAAGAAATGCCTGGAAATTCAATTTCTATTTAATACTTCACTGACAAGAATTGAGGACAGTTATCCTTAACTATTGGCCCTAAGTATTACGCATCTCATTTCCAGCAAGTATGAAAAGCAAGGAGACTTTACAGTGATATGCAAAGATAATTCTGTTATTGTGCTTCTAATGATGTTTAATACTTATTAGTGTACATAGCTTAGGTTGGTCTTTCTGTAGAGGAAAATGAAAGTGTTAGAGGAATTATTTTAAATTTCTTAGGATTATAACCAGAAATGAAGTCTTTATTTTATTTTATTTTTTATTTTTTAAAAATAGGACAAGTTCTTAAAAGGTTGGATTTTTTTTTTGCAAAGGCAGAAGGAAAAAAGTGGAACAAAAAAATGAATTGCCTATGAAACTCATGGAGGGTAGACCCTGGACCTTTTGATGAAGCAAATTCTCAAATCAATCAAACCAACCAAGAAGCATTTGAGATTTCTATTTCTCAAGTTTTGTGTTACTTGCATTTATGATGTGTGACCACAGAGGCCATAAGGAGAGTGGCTGTTCAGTTCTGACTAGAGCAAGGAGATAAGTAATAATGACTGATAGCAGTTTTCTGTTAACCTTACATGAAGAGTTATGAGATATTCAGACTTCCTTGGGCATGCTGCTGAGATTTGCCAAATCTAACAATCACTACTTATAATCACTGGTGATTAAAATGGAAACAAGTGACAGGATGAGTGTAATCCACTAGAAGATACTTGGAATATTTATAATGGATTATGCAAATCCTGGAAAAAGAAACTGAAATCTTAGAAGCACTGGTTTTTATCATTTCTGCTTAGTGAAGATAATATCAGGAAAGGAAGGTTTGAAAAATGGAACATCAGGTTAAGAAGATGAGGCCTCATAAGAGAACTTGGGTTTTTAGATCACAATCTAAAATATAAGAATAATTATCAGTCAGGAATTATGGACTACACCTAATGAGGGATGGTTAAAAAGTAATAGCAGCCAAGATGCTGAAGTGAAAGGAAGAATTCCTGGCATGGGAATCTTACAAATCTAATAAACTGGTCACTAAAGTGAAACTGATAGTGGGAGGAAAGGACAAAAGCTACTCGCGTATATTTGCTAAGCCAGACACCACAGAAAGAGTAGCAGGTACAGCATAGAAAAAGAATATCAATGAAGAATTCCTTGAATGCAACTTATAAGAAGAAAAGTAACAAAATACATGATACATTCATTCCTTGTTCAGGCATTCCATCAAGGTCCACTCCGTGAACCCTTTAAAACAAAGCTGTCCATGGGGTCTTCTTGGCAAAGATACTGGAGTGCCCTGCCATTACCTGATCCAGTGTATCTTTTAGTTAGGTGGAGGTTAAGTGTCTTGCCCAGGGTTATACATGAAGTATCTGATACTTGAATTCAGGTCTTCCTGATTCTAGGTCCAGTGCTTTATACTGAGTTACAATCTACCTCCAAAGACTCAGATATCTATAAACAAATGCAGAAAGCATGAGCTATTAGCAAGGTTAGTTTTAGATATTTAATATGGGGAGGGAAATTAAACATTGAAGTGAGGTGGAATGATAAAATTTAGAATAGGCTAAAACTGGTAGTGATATTAGTGACAGTAAAAAAAATTTTGCAGAAGACCAAAGGAGGATGAAAGACATGATACATTTTCTTTTGGAATAAGTGGCATGATTTTGATGGCAGAAGGCACTGTTTAATTTTTGTTTTGCTTCTGCTTTATTTTCCAAAGGTGAATTGATTTTGAATTAGAGTGTATTCAGTGCAAAAAAAAAAAAAAAAAGAGCCTAGCTAGTAATCAAAACTCAAGATAAATCTATAGATAGTAAGAGTAATTATTGAACTTAAATCCCCTAGTCTGTACCCAATACATCCCAGAGTACCAATTATTTTAGTCATTTGTATCATTTGAAAAAATTGTGAAATACAGAAAGGATGCTTCAAATATTGGACATGAGCAAATATCCCACTTTTCAAAATAAGAATATTGAGGTTTCTTATTAGCAGCTTGAATTCCTAATACAATTCTAGAATGCATTATAACAGGATTGGTTTGTTAGAATTTAGCAGTAGTCATCAAGAGCTATAATAAATTCATCATACATGAATATGTAGAATATATAGAAATATAGATCATATATAACCTTATTCCCCTTTTTTATATTACAGCTAGACTGATAGATTGTCAGAATGTAATAGACAAAGTATAAATGAATTTCAGGGGAATTGTTTCACAGTCTTGGGACACTTGTGGACAAGGTGAAAAGATGTTACCTTTTTTTTTTTTTTTTTTTTTAAACCTTAGCTTCTGTTTTAGAACTGAGGCAGAAGAGTGGTAAGGACTAGCTAGTTGGGATTAAGTGACTTGTCCAAGGTCATACAGCTCTAGGAAGTGTCTGAAGTCAGATTAGAATCCAGGTCTTCTTGACTCTGGCCTGATTTTCTATCTACATTGCTACCCAGCTGTCCCATATGACTCTTTTTGGTAGTATGCTTATTAAACTTGAAAAAGTTACAAGTCAAGACTAAAGTGGAGGGAAAGTTGGCAAACACCTCATGCACTCAATGCAATTTTGAGTCTGCAATAGAATATAGGTTGATTCTCTGCCACTTGTGCAAATTTTGGACTGACAATGACCAATGAAACAGGTTCTCCAGTAGTCAGCAAGACACCATCTATTTATGGAACTATTGATTACAGCAAATGGAGAAACTTTACTATGGATAACTTCACTTAACTTGGCATTATGCTTTCCAGGGATGTACACCCAAATGATGAGGTTCATCCATGGATAGCCAGATCAAACTCAGTGTTTGGGAAGCTCTGAAGGAAACTAGGAGAGAAGTATTAGGCTGCCTACCCCTCTGAAGCTCTATAAAACCATTGTGCTGACCTCATTGTGTACCTGTGAAACCTGGACAGAATGCCAATGCCAGGCCAGGAAATTGAATCACTTCCATTTGAATTGTCTTGGGAAGATTCTGAAGATCACCTAGCAAGTTAACGTGCCAGACACTGAGGCCCTTTTTTGAGATGAATTGCTAAGTATTCAGATTATTGCAGAGAATATAACTTTAATGGTGTGGCTATGTTGAATGACAAATGCATCTTTGCATAAAAGATTTTTATTGTGAACCCACATAGAGATCAGAAGTGATACTAGGACACTCAAAATTTCTGAAGAATTTTGTTAATGATTGTGAGAGATGGGAGACACTGGCACAGGACCTTCCTGCATGGTGTGCTCATATAAAAAAAGACACTGCTCTGGGTAAAGCAAAGTTGCAGTAGCTCAAAAGAAGTGTGAGAAGCTCAGATTTAAAGACATCTCCATCCTACGTGTTTAAAAGGCTATTTTTTTTAAACCTTTACTTTCTGTCTTAGAATCAATACTGCCTACTGGTTCCAAAGCAAAAGAGCAGTAAGGGCTGGGCATTAAGTGACTTTCCCAGGGTCACACAGCTAGGAAGTAATCTGAAACCAGATTTAAACCTAGGATTTCCCATGTCTAGGCCTGGCTCTCAATCCTCTGAGCCACCTAGCTGCCCCTCTTAGGGCTATTTTTGCCTGACCAGTGGAAGAGCCTTCTGAGCTTGTATTAGTCTGATCAGCTATTGTCAGACACACTGTACGTTGACCCCTGACATGGTGATGTCATTTTGGTCCTCTTTGAGTACAAAGGATTTCCACCACCAAGCCAGTTACATAGATTTAGAACTAGCTTACTAAATTCAGGTAGTCACCATTGGATCAATGAGTTTGGTGGGAAATCTATTGAAGTGCCTAGGGATTTATACTTGGCCCTGTGCTATTTAGCGTTTTTTTATAAATGATTTGAATAGACAGAGTTGGTGTACTTAACAGATTTTTAGGTGGCAAAAAGATGAAAAGGATCATACATGCTGTGTATAATTGATTCCAAGTGCAAAAAAAAAAAAAGTCAAGCTAGAAAAGCCTTCCAAATTTAAAAGGATAAAACTAATAGATGTAAATTCTTACTCATATAAAAAAGATCATCTTTACATGAACAGGATAAGGATGTGGACAGATTATTCTATGTGAAAAAGAACTAAGGTTTTAATGGCTCACAGGATCATTTTGAATTAATAATGATATGGAAGCCCCCAAAGCAACCAGTTCATCTAGGACAACACCTGGATAAAATTAAAAGAGCACTGAATTTGGGGTCAGAGGATCTGAGTTAAGTCTAGGTCTCGTCATTTATATGTGACTTTTTTTCAGATACACCAACCTCAGTTTCTATATTTAAAATGATGAGTTAAATATATCAGAAGTTTCTTCTACTTCTTGATGTATGAACTTAATAATACAGTTTTGCTCATCTCTGGTCATATCACTTTTAGAGTGTTTTCTTCAGATCTGGGCATCTCATTTTAAAAAGGATGTGGAAAACATTCTCAGCTGGAATACAGTTAGTGAAAGATGGCCAGGATAATGAGGGACTGGAGGCCATTTGATATGTGTATTGGTTGAAGGAACAGAATATAATTAGCCTGGTGAAAAACATGTACCCAGGTATAGGATAGTTGTGTTTGTGTATTTTAGGGGTTGGCACAAGGGAGAAGGGATTAGATTTATTCTGGTTGGCCTCAGTAAACTATGATAAATGAGTGGAAGTTCAGAGAGGCAGATTATATTTTAGTGTAAGGAAAAATTGTCTAACATAGTTGTGTTAAGTGGAATGGATTGCATTGGGAGATAACTAGTTCCTCAATAGGAGTTTTCTAATAGAAGCTGGATTATGCTTTTAAAATTATTTGTGAAGGGGATTTCTCTTCCTATAATAGACTGGCTGACACCGAGGTCTCTTTCAGCTCCGAGAGACTTATTTTTCTTTGTCCTTAAGAAGATGAAATGATACAGAAAGAGCTTGAATGATACATTTCTTCTAAACAGTAGAATGCCACTTATTCAAGAAGTTTTAATGGTAAAATTAAATTTCCATATTTATATTATTCCTATCATGAAGGATAGCGTCAATGAATTTATTGATGTGAGATGATATGGCGACATAAAATTTAGCCATGTATCTGTTAGCTAATGCTCAAGGCTAAAATGACTTATCAGGTCAATTATAGAATCTTACCATTTAAAGGTAACTTCAAGGTCAAATCTAGATTGAGCATGTGGCACTGAAAAGTGGATATGCCATGGCATAATTTCTACTAAAAAAGACATTTTCTTATGTTGGATATTTGCTTTTTTTCCCCTCATTAATAGCTAATGGTTGTATATAATGAGGAAGGAGAGCGTAATGACAATAAAAATTTTTTTCTCCTCATCCTAACCTCTTGTCTCGAAATGGCATCTGTAACATCGCTTATCTTCACAAGTCCAACCCTTTGTATTGTTTGGAGCCCTGATTTCTTGAAATTACTTAACCTTCCTGAGAGAAGATCTGATCTTGTTTCTCCACATGGATTTAGTTGTGGCCATTTAACCTAATAATGATTAAGAAATAGGAAGAGTTCATACAGCACAAATCCCAGACCAAGCAAGATTATATATACATTATATAATGAACTTGCATTAAGATGCCAAGTAGAATAAAAAAAATGAGCACCAATAATTCATAGTGGTTATGTTGCAATATTGAGGCATTGTGGAATAATGGAAAGATTGCTAGATTTGAGGTCAGAGAATATTTGCATCTGCTACTTAATACCTATAGGACCTTGAGTAAATCACAGCCTTTTTTAGTTTCTTTCCTATAAAATTAGATATTTGGACTTCTAGCTCTGCATCTATGATCTGTGTCGAAGGAAATGACTTAATGAAAGATAATATATCTGTCATTTTAATTTTTTAAATTGTGAACTTGTAACATATCAAAGAAAATGGATTATTAAACAATCGTATAATCCATAATAGGCAAAGACCAAAGCAATACTGAGCGGTGAATACTACTCTCAAACTAAGCATTTCTATAACACTAGGTACTTAGGACTTTATTGAAGAATGAAATTAGGTTCATTCAATGTTAACAGAATGACAGTCCAGGAAGATGATAACACTTAATTATTTTCATCTGTTTTCTCATATCATAGATGATTGCTATAAAAAAGTTTATCATGATAGTCCATGACTTCACTTTAACTTTGAAGAAATTAGTATTGAAGACTAATAAAGACTTTTGAGACTTCATGAACATGTGATTTGAATTTCCATAATAGATTTGCTTGATTGTTTGCATAGACCCAATATGTAGAATACTGTGAAAATAAGTTTTTGAAGGTGATGTCATCAAGAAGTATGGAAGTGATCTTTAATAAATACTATTTTAACAACCACAGCATCAACCCAGTTGACAAGATCCTGAACAGTCTCATTTGATCAACTAATGTACAGAACAACTAGCCACATACTACTGTAATTATCATAAGGCCACAGATAGTAATGCAGTAAAGTGGATATATAGTCTTTTAATATGAAAATAACATAGGCAGGGTTCATGGAAAATAGCTTGCATCTGAAAAGGACAGTTTTCATCATATAGATGTGATAAAGACTTATTCTATTGTATTGAGGTCTTCAAGGGCAGTGAGGTGACACAATTGATAGAGGACTAGACTTGCAATCAGGAAGATTCATCTTTATGAGTTCAAATCCTCCCTCAGGCATTTATTAGCTATGTGACACTGAGCAAGTTATTTAATTCTTTTCACCTCAGTTTCCTGATTTGTAAAATGAGCTGGAGAAAGAAACGCTAAACCACTCTAGTATCTTTGCCAAGAAAACCCCAAATTAGGGTCATGAAGAGTCAGACATAGTTGAAACAACTCAATAACGATAATGACATTTAGGTCTTCAGGCATGACCTTACCCAAAATAGATAGGGCAGAATTGTCAGTGGTATCAGTTGTGTGATGTTCAGTAAATTTCTCTAAATCTCAGTTACCTAATTTGAACAATGAAAGAATTAAGCTTGAATAATATCTTAAAATTGTTCCATATCTAAATTCAGTTGTAAAAGTCAGGGCAGCCACATAAATATGCAGCTTAAGAAATGATTTAAGAGTATTTAAATAATGACATTTGACAACAGTTTTGCAAATTTCAATTAAAACATGTTCTTAAAGGCCTTAAAAATTAACCAGAAACATTGAGTACTTGTATAGACAGTGGTAGAAAAAAGCATAAATCAAAAAGTCAGAGTCTGAAGGTTTTAGTTTTAATACTAACCTTCCCACCTCCTAGCTTTATGACTCCGAATAGAGAAGAGAACCCTAGACTGTGCTAGAAATGGCTTTGAAAGTCACCTGCTCCAAATCCCTCTTTTGAAGATAACAAAGTTAATTCAGGGTCAAGTGGGAGTGAAATTAACCCCATTTGAGCTTTATTTGTTTATTTAAACTTTAACTTATGACCTGGAAGGATGGTGAATTCCTCTGCACTTGAAGTAATGTAAATGCCATCTAGAATGTTGGAGAAGAGATTCTTGGTCAGATTTGGGTTGGACACAGTGGCGTGTAGGGCCCTTTTCAATTATGACATGATACATAATATTTGGAAATACTTGCTCACTCCTGGGCTAATAGAATATGTAAATCCTTCAAAAATGAAAAAGTTCTATATAAGCCATGGTCATGTTAATAATACAATAGTAAGGCACAGGCAGCTGTGACCTTTGAGCCAGGAAGACTTGCATTCAGGTCTTGCCTCTGACTTGTACTGTCTAACCCTGGGCAAGCCTCTTAATCCCTGCACTAGATAGTCTCCAAATCTCTATGTTTCAGAGAAAATGACTGATGGTAGGAGAGAGGGTTCCCTTATCCAGAAGTCACTTATAAGAAATTGTAGGTTTAATAAAGTGATCCCTGCCTTCACCAAATTTACAGCCTTATTTGGAAAGACATCACTAGCATGAAATAACGAATTTTTTATTGCACTTTGTCTAATAGGAGCTCGGAGTAGGAAGAATCATTGGGGTTTAGGTATGCAGTGAAAGCTTCATAATGGTGATGTGCTTTTTGGAGTACTGCTAGAATTTGGAGAGATGGTAAAAACTAGGGGCAGTGAACTTTCCAAGTGAGCAAAGACACAATTGAAATTAAGTTAGGCTTATTTCAAGACTGAAATTCAAGTTTGGGTTCTAGTCCTTTGGGGCTTTTTGCAATTTACTTAACCTTTTACCCTCAAATTTTCCAATCTGTAAAATAGAGGTACTTGGAATACTCCCTTAGATCTCTTTAATGCCCATATTTAAATAACTTTGGAAGTTAACAGGAAAACTGAAATGTCATCAAATCAAAAGGGCATGAGGGGGCTTCAAGAGGGAATTGGTACTCAACTATGATATGCCACAGAAAAGTCAAAAGTGAAGACCAGAAAAGTCCCCCTCCCTTTTTTTTGGCAAGGGACCATTGTTGATTTTCAGAAGACTGACTAGTAGAGAGAGTAACTGTCTAGTGGTTTAAGAAGATAATAGATGAAAGCTGGACAATGTAATTTACCTAGGAAAATCAATTAGGAGATTGGACAGTAAATAGACTATATGACATCTGATGTTAAAACTTTGTTTAATTGAGGAGAGAGTTGAGTAGAAGAAAGGAGCCTAAGAAAGAGACTGAAGATTCTTGGGCAAACAGTTTTGAGAACAGAATCACAGAGAAAGCATTCTTCCTGTTCTTATTGCCTCCACTCTAATTCATACATATCACTACCATTCACTTGGACTCTTATGATCTTTTTAGCAGATTTTGCACCTTCTAATCTAGGAGTTCTTAACCTGGGGTCCATGAACTTTTAAAAATTACTTTGATAACTTTTAGTATTAATATTTCTTTTGCAGCCATATATATTTTATGCATAAAACAATCTGAAAAGAGATTTTTATGTTCAACAACCTGCCAAAGCTGTCCACTATTAAAAAAAAAATTTAAGCACCCTTCTTTCCTTTCCATTCCACATTTCACATTCTTGGTTTATTCTTCTAGTGCTCACATTGGATGACATTGGTCCCTTAAAAACAGTTTATATGACATTCTTTTGCCCCCACCCAAAGTCCAAAGTTCTAAGCTGAATTAAAGACACTCCATAATAGAAGATAATCTTGCTTTTCTAGCCTTATATTACTTCTCTCCAGACATTTTTGATACAGATGAGCTGCACTTCTCTGATCTTCTCAATTGGAAATGATCCCCCCCCTCCTGGGTAATTGTGTAATATTTTCTTTATACCTCTTGTGTACTTACTATATTTAATTTAGTGTTTTTAGTTATGTATGTATTCTCCCCAACTAAATTGTAAACCACATGTAAGGAGGGACATTTTCTGATTTAAACTTTGTATTTCCCCCAACCTAGTTATGCTCTGGATAAATTATACTTTGAACTATTGAGGCTCAGAAATTAGGAGATACAGGGGTTAGCTAAGAGGAGAGGGAAAAATGAGAGAAAGATCAGTATAATCATAGATATTCAAGCTGGAAGGGACATTAGAGGTAATCTAGCTTTAACTTGTTATTTCATTTCAAGTACCTAAGCGTTTATCCAGTGCTTGCAATATACTAGGCAAAAATTCTTGCTGTCAAGGAGTTCGGAGTGAGAAAACATGCGAACAACTGCACAAGGAAGACGTATATAGAATGAACTGGAGATAATCTTAGAGAAAAGGTGCGGGCATTAAGGAGGATTAGGACAGAAGGCCCATATCAGTTGTAGAACCCAAAATTACACGATGTACTTTCAGAATGAGTTATTTTGCATTTACTTTGAATTAGCATTCCTAGTTAGCAATCTTTAAATTATTACTTCTTTTCCAATTATGGCATAGTTTGTTAATTCATTTGCTAATGAAAAATTAGCACTCATTTTATTAATTTTTAAAAGCAAATTCTCTATAAATTTCCTCACTCTTTGATTATAATTTTTTGCACATTTATCAAAGGAGAAATTATGTAGGATAGTGGAATTAGGACTTTGAATTGAAGCAGTCAGGTGGCTAAAAGCTATTAGGAAATGTAGTACATGGAGCATTGAATCTAGAATGATGAAGACCTTATCAGTCATGTAGTTTTGGGCAAATCACAATTCTGTGCTTCATTTTTCTTATCTATAAGGTGGGGATGATAATAGCACCTGTCTTCAAGGGTTTTTGTAAGTGTCAAATGAGATAACATGTAAAGCATTTTGCAAACTTCAAAGCCAAATGCTATTATGGCTAGCAGTATTTTTGGCTCTCCCACTACCTTGATCTTGAGTAAATGCATAAATTCTCTGCACCTATTCATTCTTACAAGAAGTAAGGTTAATTCCTCTTATTTGACAGCCATTGGCTGTCAAGTTTTATGGCATTCTATCTTGTTGGTCTTGCTAGGGTCAGATTTAATTTTAGGTCTAGGATTTCAAGGAACAGAGATAATACCTCACCCGTAGCTATCCTAACTACAGAGTTTCATGACTGTGAACATTTAATGGACATTGACACAGGAAGATTACTACCACGTCAATTCCAGCCCTGGTTTGGGGAAATGAAACCACAGCCAGAATTGTGACTAGGACATCAGACTTTTCAGATGTAGTCTAATCACTAGATTGCAGATGTTGGAGGATATATGGATTTATATAGAAGAAGACAAAGGAACCAGAAGTCATTTATAAATGTATCCATCTAGTAGAAGGAAACCCTAGGTACCTTCAAATAAACTTCCCATGGATAGATAAGGCTAAATAGGAGTTAAATTAATATATTTCCTTCCAACCTCTTTCTTTTAACTATCTACATCAGTGATTCCCAAAGTGGGCACTACCGCCCCCGGTTGGGTGCTGCAGCGATCCAGGGAAGCGGTGATGGCCACAGGTGAATTTATCTTTCCTATTAATTGCTATTAAAATGAAAAAATTAATTTCCATGGGGCTAAGTAATATTTTTTCTGGAAAGGGGGCAGTAGGCCAAAAAAGTTTGGGAACCATTGATCTACATGAAACATTTTATTTTGTAGTATTGAATAAGATGTATCACCCATTCTTTTTTTTTTTTTTTTTTTAACCCATAACCTTCCGTCTTAGAATCAATACCGGGTATTGGTTCTAAGGCAGAAGAGTGGTAAGGGGTAGGCAATAGGGGTTAAGTGACTTGCCCAGAGTCATACAACTAGGAAGTGTCTGAGGTCAAATTTGAACCCAGGACCTCCCTTCTCTGGTTCTGACTCTCAATCCACTGAGCCACTCAGCTGCCCCTGTATCACCCATTCTTAATATAAAAAGTAGTTGCATTAGATACTTGATCCAAAACATAAGAGCACTAGTTATTTTTACATATATGTGGTTCTCGGGTTTTTTGTTTTGTTTTTTTTTAACTGTGACTGCAGCCTACTGTAGAAAAAAAAGAATATCAACTCTTTCATATTTTAGCATGGAATTTGATGTAATACCTATTTTGGATTATAACTAAGAGTATTTAGTTTTCAGTAGAACTTTATAACATAGTCTCAGGAGGAAGTGAAACATAGTAGATAGAAAACTGACCTCATACTGAGGAGGACCTACCTGGGCTCTAGTGTAGCCTTTGATATAAAGTGGTTCCTTGTTCCAAGCTGTCATTGAACCTCTCATTGTCTTTCGACAACTCTTAAGTTGTTGGAAGTTGCAAGGAATATGCAGATCTCCATTGTCAGAAGTTCTTCACCTGAGCTCCCTATGTTCTTTGGTAAATTAGGTCTAGTTTAAAAAAAAGTTTTAAGCTGTAATGTAATTCCATTGAAGGGACTTTGAGAAGAATGTGGGGATTAGCTATGCAGGAAAGGAATTTTATTTTATTTTTTATTTTTTTAGGCAATAGGGGTCAAGTGACTTGCCCCAGGGTCACATAGCTGGGAAGTGTCTGAGGCCAGATATGAACCTAGGACCTCCCATCTCTAGGCCCAGCTCTCAATCCACTGCCCAGCTGCCCCCCAGGAAAGGAATTTTATAATTTATTTATTTATTTATTTTAGACCCTTGTTTTTCGGTGTATTGTCTCATAGGTGGAAGAGTGGTAAGGGTGGGCACTGGGGGTCAAGTGACCTGCCCAGGGTCACACAGCTGGGAAGTGGCTGAGGCCGGGTTTGAACCTAGGACCTCCCGTCTCTAGGCCTGACTCTCACTCCACTGAGCTACCCAGCTGCCCCCCAGGAAAGGAATTTTAATAAGTTCCTGTACACACATTTTCTTGATTAAACAACCAGTTATCAGATATTTGTATTCCTGTGATGAAGCTAGTATTAAACTATGAGAAATAAGGCAAGGACAAATATATATGAAAGAGTGTATATGTGTGTGTCTTCCTTAAGGAATTTATAAGCTAATTGGAGAAATACATATGCATTTGAAAAATTAGATAAATAAAAATACAAGGTAACAATAGCCAATGTCACAAAGCAACTTTAGTTAATAAATGCTATGAGTTTAGAGAAGATATTCTTACCCTAAAATGTTAGAACTTCTTCATGAAGTTCAAATTTGAACTAGTCTATGTAATGTAGATAAGATTTGCACACTTAGGACATGGCTCTGGCATTAAACAATTAGGCATTTTAGTAATACTCTCTTTTCTATTTTTATTTCCCTGCTACCTTTCTTGTCCTGATAATTCTCATAAGTAACTCCTACCATGATCTTCCTCTGCTACTCCTAAGTACCCAGATGCTCCTAGAAGAAATCGCAAGATTACTTTGTCAATCAAATAAATTGTTTAGTCTCTGTTGGACCCTTATTTCTATACAAAATTAATTTTAATTGTTCTATTTACAGTATCACATTCTATACAAAGGCTGTTACAAATCTACCCTTTCTTTTTTTTCTAAACCCTCGCCTTCCATCTTAGAATCAATACTATGTATTAGTTCCAAGGCAAAAGAGCAGTAAAGGCTAGGCAGTGGTAATTAAGTGGCTTGCCAAGGGTCACACAGCTAGGAGATGTCTGAGACCAAGTTTGAACCCAGTCTCTAGGCCTGGCTCAATCCCCTGAGCCACCTGGGTGCCCACTCATCCTTCATTTTTGAAGAGGATCAATGATATCATGGGATGATGTCTTGACTTTTGCAGAATTGGATTTTAGTGAGGCTCTTACTATGAGTGGGACCAAGCCATCCACTATGATGATATATTTATATGGTGATATCCTTGATATGATTTCTGCTCAGTAACTGTTTCTTAAATGTTACAACCAACTTATACCTATGACTTGCTTTTCCCTTTCCCTTTGAGTGATCTCCAATTTCTTCATAGACATTAGAGTCTGATAAGCCATGTGATATCACTGGAGGAAGTTACATTTTATTTTATTTTATTTATTTTAATTTTAAATTTTATTTTTTAGAAAAATTTTCCATGTTTCCATGATTAATGCTCTTACTTTCCCCTTCAGACCCCTCAAAGTCCCCCCCCCCCATAGCCGATGTGTATTTCCACTGGTTTTAACATGTGTCATCAATCAAGATCTATTTCCATTTTGTTGATAGTTGCATTGGTGTGATCATTTTGAGTCTACATCCTCAATCATGTCTGTATCAACCCATATGTTCAAACAGTTGTTTTTCTTCTGTGTTTCCATTCCTGTAGTTCTTCCTCTGAATGTGGGTAGCATTCTTTACGATAAGTCCCTCAGAATTGTCCTGGATCGCTACGTTGCTGCTAGTACAGAAGACCATTACATTCTGTTTTACCACAGTGTATCAGTCTCTGTGTATAATGTTCTCCTGGTTCTGCTCCTTTCACTCTTCATCAATTCCTGGAGGTCATTCCAGTTCACATGGAATTCCTCCAGTTCATTATTCCTTTGAGCACAGTAGTATTCCATCACCAGCATATACCACAATTTGTTCAGCCATTCCCCAATTGAAGGGCATACCCTTGTTTTCCAGTTTTTTGCCACCAAAAAGAGCGTAGCTATAAATATTTTTGTACAAGTCTTTCCCCCTATGATCTCTTTGGGGTAAGGAAGTTACATTTTAAAAAAAAGCAATATTTAAAATAATTTCAAAAATATTTTCCAAATTAAATAATTATCTTTAACATTTGTCTTAAAAATTGAGTTGAAAATTCTTTCCCTTCCCCTCTTCACTTCTCCCTTCTCAAAGCAGCAAGTGATTTTATATAGGTTATTCATGTGTAAATCATGCAAAACATTTCCATATTAATCATGCTGTGAAAGAAAACAATCCAAAAAAATACCATAAGAAAATTAAAGTGAAAATAGTTTGTTTTGATCCGCATTTAGATTCCATTAAGCCTTTCTCTGGAGGCAGATAGCATTATTCATCATGAGTCTTTGGAATTGTTTTGGATCATTATATTGCTGAGAATAGCTAAGTCATTCACATCAGATCATTATAAAATATTGCTGTTACTATGTACAATGTTCTAGTTCTGCTCACTTTATATTGGTTCATGCAAGTCCTGGGCTTTCTGTAAGCATTCTGCTCATCATTTCTCATAGCACAATAGTATCTCAATACAGTCATATACCACATTTTGTTCATACATTCCCCAATTGATGGAGATCTCCATTTCCAATTCTTTGCTGCCATGAAAAGAACTGCTGTATTTTTGTACAAATAGGTTCTTTTCCTTTTTTTTTTTTTTTTTTTTTTTTTTTTTAATGTCTGGAATAAAGATTTAGTAATGGTTTCACTGGGTCAAAGGACCTACAAAGATTTAAAGTCCTTTGGGCATAATTTCATATTCCTTTCCAGAATGGTTGGATTGGTTGAGAACTTTACCAGCTATGTATTAGTGTCCCAACTTTACCCACAATCCCCCCAACATTTATCATTTTTTTATCATGTTAGCTGATCTGATAGGTATAAGGTGGCATCTTAATGAATTTTAATTTACATTTCTCTAATCAATAGTGATTGTTTTTTCATATGACTATTGATAGCTTTGATTTCTTCATTTGAAGTGCTTATTTATATCTTTTGACCACTTATCAATTGGGAAATTATTTGTATTCTTATAAACTCAATTCTGTTCTCTTTATATTTGGGAAATGAGGTCTTTATCAGCAATACTTTCTATAAATGCATGCCCCGGTTTTCTGCTTCCCTTCTGATCTTGGTTGCATTGGTTTTGTTTGTGCAAAAACCTTTATATTTATATAATCAAGAGTGTCTATATTACATCCTATAATGCTCTTTCCTCTTTGGTCATAAATTCTTACCTTATCCATAGATCTGACAGGTAAACTATTTCATGATCCTCTAATTTGATCATGGAATCACCCTTAATTTTTTTTTAAACCCTTAACTTCTGTGTATTGGCTCCTAGGTGGAAGAGTGGTAAGGGTAGGCAATGGGGGTCAAGTGACTTGCCCAGGGTCACACAGCTGGGAAGTATCTGAGGCCAGATTTGAACCTAGGACCTCCCATCTCTAGGCCTGACTCTCAATCCACTGAGCTACCCAGCTGCCCCCCACCCTTAACTTTTAAATCATGTACTTATTTTGATTTTATTTTGCTATGTTGTGAGACATTGGTCTATACCTAGTTTCTGTCAAATTGTTTTTCAAAACTTTTCTCAGCAGTTTTTTCAAATTGTGAGTTCTTACTCCAAAAGCTTAGATGTTTGGGTTTATCAAATTTTAGATTATTAGGTTCATTTACTAGGATATATTGTGTAATTTATATATTCCACTTATCTCCTACTCTGTTTCTCAGCCAGTACCAGATTGTTTTGATGAATACCAATCTGTAATACAGTTTGAGATCCAGTACTCCTAGACCACCTTCCTTCATATTTTCTTTTTCATTGATTCCCTAGATATTCTTGATCTTTTGTTCTTCTAGATGTATTTTATTACTATTTTTTCTAGCTCTTTGAAATAATTTTTGAGCAGTTTGTTATGGCAATAAATAAGTGAATTAAGTTAATTAAAATTGTCATTTTTGTTACATTGTCTTGGCCTATTCATGAGCAATTAATGTTTTTCCAGTTGTTTAAATCTGAGTTTATCTGGGTGAAAAGTTTTGTAATTGTGTTTCATATAGGTCCTGAATTTGTCTTGACAAGTAGACACCCAGGGATTTTGTGTTGGCTATAGTTATTTTAAATGGAATTTTTCTTTCTATCTTTGCTGCTAGACTTGTTGGTAATATATAGAAATGCCAATGATTTATGTTGATTTATTTTATATCCTGCAACTTTGCTAAAGTTATTTCATTTTTTTATTGATTCTCTAGGATTCTCTAAGTATATCATCATATCATTTTCAAAGAGTTATAACTTTGTTTCTTCATTGCCTACTTGAATTTCTTCAACTTTTTTTCTTCTCTTATTGCTATTGCTAGCATTTCTAGAACAATATTGATGATAGTGGTGATAATGGGCATCCTTGCTTTGGAAAAGCTTCTAGCTTATCTCCATTACAGATAATGCAAGCTGATGGTTTTAGATAGATACTACTTATAATTTTAAGGAAAACTCCATTTATTTCTATGCTTTCTGGTGTTTTTAATAGGAATTGGTGTTGGATTTTGCCAAAATCCTTTTTTCATCTGTTGAGATAATCATACAATTTCTTTTGGTTTTGTTATTGACACAGTCCAGTATTGTGTAGTTTTTCTAATATTGAACTAACCTTGCATTCCTGATATAGATCCTACCTGGTTTTGGTATATGATCTCTGATACTTTGCTACAATGTCCTTGCTATTTAAAAATTTTTTTGCATCAATATTCATTAGGGAAAGTGGTTTATAGTTTTTTCCCTCTTGTTTTGTCTTTTTGGTTTAAGTATCAGCACCATGTTGCTGTCATAAAAGGAATTTGGTAGGATTATTTCTTTTCTGATTTTTCTGAATCATTTATGTAGTGTCAGAATTAATTGTTTTAATAACGTTTTGTAAAATTCACCTGTGAATCCCTTTGGCCCTGGGGATTTTTTCTTAAGGAGTTCTTCGATGGCTGTTGAATTTCTTTTTTCTGAGATCAGATTATTTAAGTATTCTATCTCCTCTTTTGTTAATCTGGACATTTAATATTTTTGTAAATGCTCATCCATTTCTCTTAGATTTTTAGATTGATTGGCATATAATTGGGCAAAATACCTTCTAATAATTTTCTCTTCATTGGTGGTGAGTTCACCCTTTTCATTTTTAATGCTGGTAATTTGGTTTTCTTTCTAAAAATCAAATTAACCAATAGTTTACTTATTAATTGCCTCCCGCTCCACCCCCATAAAATCGGCTTACTTATTAAAGTTCAATGGTTTTCTTACTTTCAGTTTTATTAATCACTCCTTTTATTTTCATGATTTCCAATTTGGTGTTTTAATTGGAGATTTAAAATTGGCTTTTTTCTTTTTTTTTTTAAGTTGCATACCTGTTTTATTGATCTTCTTTTTATTTTATTAATGTATAAGCACTTAGAGATAATAAAATTTACCCTTTGAACTTTGGCTATATCTTATAAGTTAATGTTGTCTCATTGTCATACTCCTTAATGAAATTTTCAATTATTTCTATGATTTGTTCTTTGACCTACCCTTTTTTTAGGATTAGATTATTTAGTTTCCAATTAAATTTTATTTATCTTTCTATGGCCATACATATTGAATGTAGTTTTTATTGCATGATCTGAAAAGAATGCATTTAATGTTTCTTTTTTTCTGCATTTGATTTTGAGGTTTTAATTTCCTAATACATAGTCACTTGTTGAGTAGGTGCCATGTACTACTAAGAGGAAAATATATTCCTTTATATTCCCTTTTAATTTTCTTCAGAGATCTATCATAGTTAACTTTTAGACTATTCTATTCACCTCTTTAACTTCTTGTTTATTTTTTGGTTAGATTTATCTTGTCCTAAGAGGGGAAAATTTAGGTTCTCCACTTGTTTGGTTTTACTATTTCTTCTTATAACTCATTTAATTTCTCCTTTAAGAATTTGAATGCTATGCCATTTGGTGTATATATATTTTATATTGATACTTCTTCATTGCCTATGGTACCTTTTATCAAGTTGTAGTTTCCTTCAATGTTTCTTTTAATTAGTTTTCATTTTGCTTTTCCTTTGTCTGCATCATGATTGCTTCTCCTACTTTTTTTACTTCAGCTGAAGCATAACAGAGTGTGTCTTCCTCCTTGAAAAGTGTTTCTTGTAAATAATATCTTGTAGGATTCTGTTTTTTAATCTACTCCACTGTACACTTTGTTTTATACGTGAATTTGTCCAATACACATTTAGTTATGATTACTAAGTGTATTTCTCTCTATCCTATTTTCTCCCTATTTTTCTCTCCCTCTTTCTCTCTATCTCTGTCTCCCTACATTCCCACCCCCCACCTTGTATCTATTTTCTGGGTTAGTTGTTTTTCTAGTGAGATAGTTCACATTTTTTTTCTATTTTTTCATTTATTTTTTTTTTATAACTCTTACCTTCTCTCTTAGAATTCGTACTAAGTATCAGTTCCAAGAAGAGTATTACCCCAGAAGAGTGGTAAGGACTAGGCTATTGGGGTTAAGTAACTTGCCCAGAGTCACACAGCTAGGGATTATTTTAGATCAAATTTGAACCTGGGATTTTCCATTCGCAGGTCTGGTTCTCTATCCATTGAGCCATTTAACTTCCCCTATTTTTGATTCCTAGCTTCCCCTATTTTTATTGTTTCTTGATATCTTATGGAGTCATTAGCGTCACTTGCCCAATTTTAATTTTTAGGGAATTATTCTCTTCATTAGCTTATGTATTTCCTTTTCCATTTGGCCAATTCTGTTTTTTTTTTAACAAGTTGTTATTCTTTAGTGAATTTTTGTGCCTCCCTTTCCATTTGCCCATTCTGTTTTTTAGGGATTTCTTTTTGGTGATTTCTTTTGGTATATCTTTTCCCATTTTTTTTGTCCTTAACCAAGCTATTGACTTTTCATGATTTTTTTGCATCACTCTCATTTCTTTCCCCAGTTTTTCTTCTGCTTCTCTTATTTATTTATTTATTTATTTATTTATTCATTCATTCACTTATTCATTTATTTATTCATTTACTTGCTTATTTATTTATTTATTTTTTGGTTTTAAGCCCTTAACTTCTGTGTATTGACTTATAGGTGGAAGAGTGGTAATGGTAGGCAATGGGGGTCAAGTGACTTGTCCAGGGTCACACAGCTGGGAAGTGTATGAGGCCAGATTTGAACCTAGGACCTCTCATCTCTAGGCCTGGCTCTCAATCCACTGAGCTACCCAGCTGCCCCCTTCTTATTTGGTTTTTAAAATCCTTTTTGAGCTCCTCTTTCTGGCCTTGTCACAATTTCACATTTTTCATTAGTGTATTATGTGTATCCATTTATTGTTGTCCTATTCTGGGTTTGTATTTTGATCTTCCTTGTCATCATAGAAACTTTCTGTAGTCTGTTTTTTCTTTGTCTTTTGCTCATTTTTCCAGGTCTCTCCCCAGGTTGAGAGAGCACTGTCCCAAGTTTCTTGTGTTATCCTGTTCCAGTATATGTGGGCAGCCTGGCTGCCTTGAGTTACTGCATATCTGGGCAAGGGTGGCCTTGCTGCCTGTCCAGGTTGAGCTGGGTGTGGGGACATATTGGTTTGTTTGTCTGTGGGATTACATCTGGAACATGTGTCTGCTCACCTGTGGGGCTGTGCCAGTTGTGGAAGCTATGTAGGCCTGGCTTTCTGTGGGTTTATATTGGTCAGGGAGATCTCAGTTGCCTGGCTGCTTGTGGGTCTGCACCAGGTACAAGGCTTGGAAAGGGCTTTACTGCTTGGTGAGGTTCTGTTAGGTATAGGGGCTGTGTGGACTTGACTTCTTGGCTAGGTAAAAGTTGCCTGGCTACAGAACATAGGAGCTTGTGGAAGCTTTGCTTTTGGCTTGCTGTGGTGAGGTCTGTTACCAACTTGCCAGGATGTTGCCTGAACTTGATTGTATTGTCCACTAGTGAGATGGACCTTTCCTGCTAAGCTTCTATTTTGTCTTTGGATAGATAATTGTTTCATATTGTCTTCTTGTTATTTCTGCCACTGGTGACTGTGAGAATCTTGCTGGCAGCTTGCTTGGATAAGGTTTGATCATGGCTTATGGGGATGCTGCTATTGGATGACATTCCCCTCTTATTCAAATGAGACAAATATTTGCTTCTGAGCTTCTATATTGTCTTTGGCTGGAGAATTTTTTGTTGTTGGTGGTGGTGGTAGTGGTTCTGCTCCTCCAGAATTTTTCAGGAGTTTTTTTTTTTTCTACTTTTTTATTGTCAAGCAAAACACATGTCCATATTGGTCATTGTTGTAAGAGCATACCCATCATTACCAAAACTCCAAAATAAAACCAAAAATATACTGATGTGAAAGATGACTCCAATAGTTCTTTTCCTGGAAGTGGATAGCATTCCTTGTCATAAGTCTTTCAGAATTATCCCAATCATTGCATTGTTGAAAGTAGCCAAGTTTTTACAAATAATCATCATACACTATTGCTGTTATTGTGTACAAGGTTCTCCCAGTTCTGTTTATTTTGCCCTATTAGTCCCCACAGATCTTTCCAGCTTTTTCTGAAATCATCTTGCTTATCATTCATTATGGTACAATAGTATTCCATTACCAACATTACCACCATTTGTTCAGCCATTCCCCAATTGACGGACATCCCCTCAATTTCTAATTCTTTGCCACCACAAAAAGAGCAGCTCTAAATATTTTTGTACAAATGGGTCCTTTCCCCTTTTTTATTATCTATTTAGGATACAGATCTAGTAGTGGAATTATTGGATCAAAGGGTATGCATTTTCTTTAAAGTCCTTTGGGCATAACTCCAAATTGCCCTCCACAATGGTTAGATCAGTTCACAACTCCATCAACAGTGTATTACTGTCTCAATTTTGCCAGATCCCCTTCAACATTTATCATTTTTGAGGAGTTCTTAATAGTTGTTTGAAGGTGAATTTGGGAGATCTCCACCAATTCCTTTCTTAATCTGCCAGGTTTGAACTATACATCTTGAAATATTATTTTAAATTTGTTCAAAAGGGAATTTGAAAGAGCTCGGGCAAGTTCCTGCCTTTGCTTTGCCTGTGCCTCCCTGAGAAATTTTCATGTTAATAGATG
Source organism: Gracilinanus agilis (assembly GCF_016433145.1). NCBI lineage: Eukaryota > Metazoa > Chordata > Mammalia > Didelphimorphia > Didelphidae > Gracilinanus > Gracilinanus agilis. Next base: position 421,764,619 of record NC_058130.1, read on the forward strand.
TACTTTTTTTTTCATATGGTAGCTTAGAGTCATCAAAAGGCTTTGCAGTTTCCCTAAAGCAATCTAGCCTTCTTTTCTCCTCTAATTCAATTATGGACCCAGTTCATTATCTATTTACTCTTGGGAAATTAAAGGAGAAGCCTTGAAAGGATCATGCTTTTGTAAGAGAAGTGTATATTCTTTGTTAGTTGTGATCATTTTTACTTTCAGCTGTTTAAATATAGTTTACTGATATTGTTTGCTATTCTAGTGTTTTGTTAGTAATTTTCTTTGGGCTGATTGAGTGTCTGATACATGTCTTTGATTTAAGCTTTATTAGGATCATGATCCCAGATACTGACTTAACTGTCCTTCAATGTGATCTTTGAATCTTAATATTCCTTTTAAGTTTAGTGGATTATATTTTTCCCTCTCTTTGGAGAACTTGTCTTACATTGTATGTCAGGATTAGGAGTTTAGAACCTTCTGTAATCCTAAATTATACTAGTGGAAGATATTGGCAATTCCCAACTTTTAAAAAATAAGTTCATGAGTTCATTTTGTAATTCAGTTCTTTAAGATTCATAATACACTTATAGATTAATGAAGAAATTATTATAAATATTTGTGGCTCCTGGATTTCCTTGTATGAATAAATCTTTGTGATATGGTCCTACCCTATTTATTCAATTCTTTTAAAATAAGTCATATCCTTCTAGAACCATCTTCCAGTCATGGGACTTATCTCAGTGATAACTTATAAAATCAAATTTGTCTCCTTGCATTAGAATCTCTATTTGACCTTGTTTGTTTTCTATACTTTTTTTTTATTTGTACCTAGACATCAGGGCCATGAATTCTATTTTTTGTCTTGTTTTTACTGTTTTTCCTCCATTGTGGCTATCCTATGTTATCTAGCTTGATAAATGTACTAATCTGTAGATGACACATCCAAAAGTTTTTATAAAGTTACTCTCTGATTCATTTATCTTTCTCTTCCCCAAATTCCACAGCAAAGATCTCCCCATCAATCACGAGCACTCTAGCCCCCTTACTTCCCCTTTAAGCTCAGATCTTGTTTCTTAATTCATTTAGAGGTTTGGGATGACTCACTGGGTGACTTAGACCCAAGTCTATCTTTTTTTACTGCCTAGAGTGAAGCCAGAATTCTCAGGATCCAGTCCTACCTTTCATGGGTTCTACAAGATCTAGGGATTTTTCTTTAAGAAGCTAGGGTAGGATTAAATGAGGTGCATACTCAACCTGTCCAGTTGACTCATTTCCAAGATACTAACTAAATTACTTCATAGATTGGTTGTGAGGTAAGGGTCATTCAAATAATGTGAACATCTATTGTGTATGCCAGCATAGTTTGTTGTTTAAGGACTATAGTCATCTGCTAACAGCTTTAAAAATGAGAGGAAAACACACTTTAACCTGATAAATAAATGCTTTATCCATCTTTTCTATCTGATAAGGGCACCTATAAAATTTTAATTTCTAAAAGTACTCGGTAAGTTGAAGTCTTTATGTATTGATGTTAGATACATTAATAAATTATAATCCCCACCTCCTTCACATGATAGGAATGTTAGTACTGATTTAATTGCATCTACATTTATGTGGTTAATCATAGTTATAAAGCTCTGTTTTTCCTTATGGTCCTGACTGGCCGTATTGAGAAGCCAAATTGTATTATTGCTGTTGATTCATTCTGCAAGTTTCATAAGGTATATCACTTATATAGTATCTTGTATAAGATACCATAGCTAAGTTACTATTCTTAGTGTAACCTTAACAAATGCTAATACAAAGTTATTTCATTACAGGAATACAAGCGCAAGTTAGCCAGAGTATCCCAGGTTCGAAAAGAACTCAGGTCTCGAATCCAGAACCTGCCAGATTTGTCTCGGTTGCCCAATGTCACAGGCAGCCATGTGCATCTTCCATTTGCTGGAGACATCTACAGTGAGGATTGATGACAACTTTTTCCAGGGCCTCAGGACTTTGCAAGAGCTGAAGATAGGTTAAGTGGATAGTCTTGTAGTATTATTTTTGTACATTGTTGAGAAAATGACACTAACACAGATATCCCCAACAAAATACAAAAAAATTACAAAAAATATTTAAAATGTTGGGTTTTTTCCTATTTTATTGGCAAGTTAACATGACAATTTAAAAACTGACATCTATGTGTTAATATGTTCTCAAAGAAGTGATTATTTTAAAAAGATCCTTTTATATATTTTTTGATCCAAGGCCCTGTGAGAAACTGAAACCTCTCTATTTTTCTTTATGTAATTTTGAAGGTTCCTCTTTATGTTTCTTCATTAATATGTGAATGTAACTTCAATATCTAATCACTGTATAATATGTAATTTCTTCAGGAGAAGAACTAATCAGGAGGTTGGGACATTATTCTCATATATGATAGGGATTTGATGGTTAAAGAGGACTTAAAGTTGACAGATTAAGGTTAAGCTTAATCTAGTCTATCAACCAAAATGTCTCTTTGTCTGTATCTCTCAATGTTTTTGACTAAATACACGTGGAAATGGAAATTAATTTGAGAGTCAGATGAGGACATTCACATTCTAAGGGTAGTACTTAACCCAGCAAAGAGAGTAATTTTTCTGAATTTACTGAAAACTTATTTAATATTACAAGACTATGGAAACAAGTCAGAGTATCCCAGAATAGACTTCAATTATCACCCCAACTCACTGTGTCCCTGAACACATCAGCGTTGCATTTATAGTCAGTGGGACAATAGAAGAAAGCACCTAATTAGCTTATTGCCTATTTAAAAGCATAACCGTGTTTATCTTAATTCACCAACTCTCAATGTAGGAAAAACAAAGCATGTTTAATTGGGTACATGCATTGGATATGCCACCATTTATAATTATTTGAATAAACAAACTTTTGAAATGCTTTGTAGGAATTCATCAATTTAAAGTATTGACCCCTTGAGATATTCTTGATTCTGGCACTAGTTTCATGAGGTACAAATCTTTATCTCCTTTCTATGGAGAAAAATTTGTGTTTTATCTTAAGTATAGTTTATCTCATTAATGTGAAGCAATCTCTTAAATCAACTGGACTATAAAAATAGATTTTGTGTCTTTCCCGGCTATAAATCCTTAAAAAGCTTTAGTCTCATTTTTAGCTCCAATACCCAAACAATGCTAAGAAATAGGACACTGTAGATGAGTTGTAGTGTTCTGTGTAGTATACCTGGAACACTTTTAATGTCCCCTCAAAGTTTTTGAATAAAAAGCAATGCTACAGGGTAGATCTGGTATACTTTGCATATACCTAGAGTTACCTAAACAAATGTGGTTTTTCTTTCCTTTTATTCATAACACTGTGTGTTAAAGCTATTGGATCCCATGCTTTCTTTTAAAAGTGCATTTTTAGCAATGGGTTTGTACCAGGTAATAGCCATTTTAGTATAATTGTTCATGACATTGTCAATAAATGATGGAAATTTTTCATTTTGTGCATTGCTTTGCAGATTAGACATTTTCATTTCCGTTGTAAGTATATATAACCTAGCATAGACAATAAATTATCATCTCCTTTTACATCTTAGAAACCAAAAAGTTTCTGTAGTCTCAGTGTCTTCAGTGTAAATATTTCTTTTTCAGTATTAGTTAGTCATATTCATAGATAGCGTGCATGTATAATTGAAGGGGAATATTTATTTTCTAAGGTACAACTATGGAAAAATATCTTAATAGTGAGAAAACTTCATGAAGTGCATTTCTGTAAGATCTGTGAAGAAAGTTAGAATAATTCCATTTTTCATGCAGTAAATGTGTGACTGGAAATTATACTGGTATAATCTGAGCTTTTCCAAGCACATAAACATATATATAGGAAGCTCCTCATTAACAAATACCCTGTGTTCAAAAATTCCGAGGGTTGGTTTTGTTTAGGTCTTCCTGTCTAATCTTAGAATTTATAAATACCTATTATGTGCAAGGCACTGGGGCTATAAAAACAGAAGAGAGAACAATCCCTGCCTTCAAGGAACTTATATTCTATTGAAGGGGATACACAAACACCCATAAACATTTGAAGAGGAAGAGAAAATAATAAATTAGGCCTTGATGACAGTGAGAGAGGCAAACATACCAGTGAGGAGTGAGTGCATTCCAAATTGTGAGGACTGCCTCTGCACAATCATGGAAATGGGAAATAGAATGTCAAATTTAGGGAATAGCAAATAGTCCAGTTTAATTGAAACACAGAGTGCATGAAGGTCCTGTGATACAAACCTGGAAAACTGGGCTGAAAGCTACCATGTGGTGACTTTAAATGCCAAGATTAGAGGTTTGTAGTTCATCCTAGAGGCTAGAGGCAATAGCTTCTGAAGGCTTTTGAGCCTGGGGGGGCGGAGGGGAGTGGTGTGGTCACATGTGATTTAGGAAGATCATTTTGGCAGCTCTGTGAAGGATGGCTAGAAGAAGGGGAAATCTGAAATTCATTTCTGTTGGTGTGGCTATTGGCAGTGGTCTAGGTGAGAGGTGATGAAGGCTTGAACTAGGATGATTTTTTTCTCATAGAAATGATGCTTAAATGTTTAGGTTCTCAGACTAGCCCACGAGACCTAATGTATTTAACTCCAGTGTAGTTGTATCTGTAGTAGAATTTTGGGAGAGGAAGACACATCTTAAAAGAGAGTATAGCAATAATTAATACAGTTTAGGAATGAGGTCTTATTTTGGGATCAAGCTTCTCTGTAAGAAGCCTCTGTAGAAAAGAAAAAAATCAGAAGCTCTAATTGGCTAGCTCTTTTAAAATGGTAAACCATCCTTTTTGGATTTTCTAGTCCCAAAATACCATTAGGTGAAGGAATATAATGGGAGGGGTAAAAACTAAAATATTTTCACCAAAATTTGGGTTATAAAGAAGATCGAAAAGTATACTGGGTAAATTAATCTTCTTTAGAAAACTTCTTAAAGACATCTTCGAAAGAATAGAAGAGACTGATGTACTTTCACAATCCATCTTATGTAAACAACAAAGTTTGTATCTTACCATATTTTCAACTTTTTTAGCCTCCTTTGTATTTACTAAAAAACAGTGATTTTTGTTTAGAAGAAATTTTTTCCTCTTAAAATTATTGTGTACAAAAAATACTCCATTGTTTAGTCTGTTATTTATTAAGAGGGTTCAGTAAAAATGTTTTCATTTGTTCAAAATATACTACTGGCTTAGATATGAATTTTAATGTTGGCAAATGCTTTCTTGTATTTTAACAATAGTGACCTGATATTTTTTTAAAAAGAAAAAGTAAGAATTTGTGATTAGCAATAGTGCTAAGGAATCAAGGACATCTTCCCTTTCTCCTTGCCTTTTCCCACTCCTCCCAGTCCTTAATATATAGTCATATTAATGGTATATCTGTAGACTGAGGCTTGTAACTAGAAGTCCTTGCCCTGCAACTGCTCAGGGGAAAGCATCTGAATATAAGAAGTCACTAAGGACTCCTTTTTGAAGACATAGTGTTACAACAGAGCAATGCCTCTCCCTTAAGGGCTATGGAATGTCACATGGGCAGTTTTTTGGTGATTCCATTTGCCCAAGAAATGGAGGTTATTTGGAGGCAATGTCTACTACGGATACTTAATTTCAAGTCATCAACAGCTAGTAGTCTTAGTATTTGCCTAAAAAATAAGAATTTTTTCCAGGTCTTTGATTGATTCCAGGTCTTGAGCATTTCTCTTTCTATCCTGCCATTAAGCCACCTCTAATTTTGCCAAGCCTTTCAAAAGATAAGAAAATTGTAGAACCTAAAATGAGGTAGCAGGGAAGAATAAAGTGTGTTTTGACTTATATTCTTAAAAGTTTTAGGGGAAGAAATACAAGGACCTGGTGAGTCTGGTCATCCTAGCAGGTATCCAGTTGCCTCCTAGCTGTTGGGAAGCAGTAATAACTACCTGGGAGTCTGAAAGGGAGTAATAAGAGAATGTCAGTCTGGTTCTGCCATAATGCCTCACCACTCAGGCAAAGCTTTTCCAGCTGGTGCCTCTGCTATGGAATAATCTTGTCCTCCCTCCCCAGCACAGTTCCCCTGATGACTCCTCTTCTCAACATATTCTTGAATCTGGGGATGAGGTTTGAGGAAGGAGCATTTCTCTAAGATCCAACACCAAGCCTTGATTTTGTCACCTGGACTCTTCTTAAAAGAGAGGATATAGTAGTAATTAGTACAGTTTAGAAACTAGGTCTCACTTTTGGGATCAAACTTCTAAGGAAACCTTGGTAGAGAAGAAAAAATCATAAGCTCTAATTGGCTGATTCTTTTAAAATGATACATCATCTTTTTTGTATTTTCTGGTCAAAAGTACCATTAGGATGAAAGAACATCTTTTGATAAGTGACTCTACAGAGCCTACAGGTGACACTCTTAATACTGTGGTAAGTCCTCTTATAGAGCCTCATTTTCACTGCTTCAGATGTCAGAATTGCTACATTAGATCCAAACCTCATTAAGATGGAAGCCTATTGCTACAGTGGACAGACATTGTATATTATTTATTGGTTTAAAGTACATTTATAGAAAATTAAATGTTTGACATAGACTGTCTTAAGCCAATAACAAATTGTGTGCTGTAAAAAATGGGATGTTTTGCCTGTTCTAAAGCAATAACATCTGAGGATGAATTCTTTGCCTTTACTTAACTTGACTGTCATAACTGCATTTGAATGCAATATACAATGTTCTTAATAAAATTACATTTTTTAAAATAAATGTGCTGGTGATTTGAGGGAAAGGTCTTCTAAGCCGGGGTGTTGATTTTGTGTTCATTTTTGGTTTTGTAGAGCAAGTGGTGCTGGGAGGCTATTGGTACTCAAGGTTTGCTAAAGAATCATTCTTGAGTGGCCCTGAAAGAGACTCATAACTATAAACAGAGAAGTGCATGAGTTCCTTTACCCCATCCAAACTGTTTGGGGTTATGCATAATAATGGTGGTCATTGGAAGTTCACAATCCATTAGGCAATAGTGAAAGGCAATGCTTCTGCCCATCCCAATCCCATCTTCTCTTCTCCCATATCATTTACTTATACTATTGATGAATCCACTGATGATGAGGTTGGATTTTTTCAACCCTAACTTTCTGTCTTAGAATCAATACTGAGTATCAGTTCCAAGGCAGAAGAGCGGTAAGGGCTAGGCACGGGGAGTTAGTGACTTCCCCAGGCAGAAAGAGTTGTGAAGCCAAATTTGAACCCAGGACCTCCTGTCTCCAGGCCTGACTCCATCCATTGTGCCACCTACTTTCCCATGAGGAGGTTTTAGTTTAGACATTCATTCTCCCATCTTTTGTTCAAGGGAAGTTCATTATGGAAAGGATCATGTCTTATACTTCCTATTTCTCCCATAGCACTTTGCACAGTGGTAGGGACAAGTGGACAAGAAACAGATGTCTGTTTAACCTGGAGCCTGATTTCTTCTATTCTGAACTCAACCTTAAGACTCAAAGCTTCTCTGTGGGATAGTAGAGATCCATGTGATCCCTTAAGTACAGACTCTTTGGATTTATGCCAAGATGATGGAAATTATAAAAACGTGGTTTACACCTGAACATTTGATTCAGATCCAACAGCCCCAAATCCCACCTCATCTTTTTCCTACTGAATAATTCACATTATTTTACTACCATCACCATGTACCTTATTCTCAGTCTCTCTCTCTTTATATGTGTTTGTATGTGTGTGTGTGTGTGTATATATATTTGTGTGCCCCTCCATCATCACAGCCTTTTGGAAAACATAAAGTTATAATAAACAAATTAAACATTGCACAGATATTCAGATGTTATAATATACTACATCCCATGCCAAAGGGGGAGCATCTTTTCCCATCTGGTAAGTGGACAAGAATTTCTCATTCAAAAGACTTTGTTGTATATACTACATAACAAAGTAGTGACCTAAAAATGCTTTCAGTTCTTTCTTTCTTTTGGAACCCTTACCTTCTGCAATAAAATTGATACTATGTATTGGTTCCAAGGCAGAAGAGGGGTAAGGGCTTAGGCAATGGGGGTTAAGTGACTTGCTCAGGGTCACATAGCTAGGAAGAATCTGAGGTCAAATTTGAACCTAGGACCTCCTGTCTCTAGGTCTGGCTCTCTATCCATTGTGCTACCCAGCTGTCCCCTCTCATTTATTTCTAAAGAAGACCCAATACCTGCTACAGTAATTTAAGTGCTTTTTTCTTTAATTTTTCAATTTTTAATAATCATACAGCATTATATCTCAAAGAAATCTCTTTATGAAAGGGAGATCTGTATTGACACAGAGGGGCTACAAATTTGATATTCCTTGAGTAAAAAGTTTCATACTTATTCTTCTTGGGCTATACCTCCTCATCTCCAGAGCCCAGAAGAGATCTCATATAAAACCTACACATCTTTGTTTCTCTTCATTCTTGCACCCCTCTTCTCTCCTCTTTCCCTAGGAGAGGAACATGATTAGATTTCACTTTGTAGTAGGTCTGATCACTTTGATCAAGTGTAGTAGGCCTGATAACACTACCCTTGGAAGTAGAGAAAGGGGCTAGCTCAGGGACACAGAAAGACTAACTGTTCAAAGTCCTACAATCTAAGTTTGTTGTTGTCTTCTTTTTTCTTCCCATTCTCTATCTCCCACATTTGCAGTAGTCTTCCTGTATTCGTTGACAATTATACTTGAAAAAGTTTTGGCCATAATAAATAGCTAAGTCCCAAAGTGACTTTGTTCCCAATTCCCATCCCCAAATTCTATATTTTTCTATGTTGTAGAATTTCCCTTGTAGGTTGACAGATGTGTAAGGTGGAAGTATGGGATGAAATAGGAACGGACTGGCTCCCAGTCCTAAGAATTAAAAATGAATTTTAGAACCACACCCATTTCTGAACACGAGGCCTTAGCCAAAGACAACTAAGCACTTGTTAACTTAATCTTCATTATTCAAAGTCACTAATTTAATACTTCTTTATCAAAGACAATCCCTTCATGAGATATTGTTTTGATCACCTTTATTATCAATTTAACCTATGTTGCTATTTCATTTATAGTCATATATATTGAGGTTCATTTGCATTTCACTTAGAGAAATATACATTTGGAGATGAAAGATTTTTCAGGGGTTTGCAAATGAACACCATTGATGTAATATTTAAATAGATTTTGTTTCCTTGTTTTTTTCCTAGCTGTTAATATTTTAGATTGTAATGATATTGCCCACCACTATATTTTAGTTATATGTGCCAGCTAAGTACTCAAGAGTATGTTTATTTCCTTTTAGTTGCTTTGTTTGTTATTAAAATATGCTTTGGCCATGGGAGCAATAATTGTGGCCAAACTATTGTCTTAGAATGACATGCTTCCTGGGATTCCTCTAAGGTTGTTCAGGGCTTTGTGCCAACATGGCATCAGATGTCCTCACAGCTTCTTTTAGCTGATAGCTCTAAGCTCCCTAGCAAGAGTGTTCTGATAAGAAACTGTGGAGGTGGCATGAAAGAATGGCATCTCCTTCCTAATTCCTTGCCCGTAACATTTTGCTTCTTCATCCATCGACATAAACGGACAGAAACTGATTGATTACAACCACATTACATTTTTACAAAATGGTAAGTAAGGCCTTATGTGTCTTTTTCATTCAAGGGAGAGTAATTTTCCTCTTTTTAAATGAGAGAGGAACTCTACTACCTTGTCATAGATATCTAGCTGCTGACTCTTCCTCTTGTTTAATATAAGTTCAGAGTATCTTAAAAGTCTTTGAAAATTATTAAACTTTAATAGTTTTGAACTGTACTAACACTTTTGGGTCGCCATTTAAAGTGGTCCCTTGCAGGCAAAAAACCTTTAAAACAAAATTTTGATATAGTTCTTAGAGTTATGAATGCTACAATTTTTTAGCAAACATTTTCTTTCTTTCCCCAAAGGGCTAATAATTCTTTCAAAGCAAACTATTTAAAAATAAGCCTGAAAAGGAAAACTTGATGGGGTTTGGAAACAAAGAGATAAAAGTGTTTTTAACATATGGTCTTTAAAAGCTGATGTTTAATTTATATTAGGTTTAACATTGTATTGTATAAAGTCTCCCTCCAGGGCCTCATCTTGGTGGAGCTCATCCTGGTTGTGGAAGGCTGGCAGTGGACCATGAGTTCTGGCAAGTTTCACCAAACTAGAAAGGCTCTTAGTACTTCCCTGTTGATAGACTACCCAAGGATTAGGCTAGCTAAGGAAAGAAGGTTTCATCAGCAAATGAACTCTTTGACAATGAAGGATTATGTTAATGACTAATGATAATGAAGATTAAATTAATAAGCACTTAGTTGGCACTGGCTAACTGCCTGGTGATGAATTTTGGTAAAAAAATTCATGAAATCATGTACTAAGGCATGAAAGGCATGCAATCTGCACTGATGGAAGGATTGTGCCCACATTGCTGAAAAATTGAGTCTTTTTACAGTTTGCAAAATTATTATTCAATAAGTCAGTGACTAATTTTTAAAAGTAAAGATAACAGGTTTATAGATTTCATGTTTCTGGCTACTTGATGGCATTCCTATTTTAGATGACAGAAAACAAAACTAAAATAAATGATAGAAGATACTCTTATAATAATTTATTGTAATCTTAAAATATTAATGGGATCAAAGAGGGTGAAGAGGTCCCTAAGTCCTTGTTTTCTAGTGCGATAGAAATTATATGGTTATTAGTAGAAGTGTTCTTAACCAAAAGAAACTTGTCCAATTTTTAATAGAAAAAAAGTTGTAACTTCATTTTGAGATGAGTTGTCCAATTATGAGCATCATTTAGCTTAATACTCTTTTTTGAACTTTGTTATAATTTTGATCTTTATTACAATTCTGTACAGGCATGGTTTTACAGTTGTGATGTATATGCAAACGTAACACAGCACTTTGTAACTTCTTTGTAACGAATCTCATTTGCTTCTAGTTGTTAAAAAAGGAGACACAATATTAAAAATGTACAGGCTTTTGTTTTATCGTATTCTACTCTATGGATTTGTGATTCTTGTATATTTCATGTCCTCTGAAAAACACTTCTGTATGATGATTTTTCATATTGAAAAGAATAAAATACTAGAAAAAAAGGGGGAGAATGGTGTTTCAGAGACTGTCATCAGAATTCTTACTGAGGAAAAACAAAGCAAAATGTTACCCTCCAAGCAGATTTGCAATTGCAGTTGTCAACACATGCCAACATAATTTAGTTATAGAGCATTATCTGTTAAAATGAGCTATATCCAATTCAATACAGTTCTAGGAGATACTTGACCAAATGGCATGCCCCTAGGGGGACAAAAATCATAGGAAAGGGAATTGCAATTAAATAGAATGGACTATAATGAATTCGCCATCACCCATAGAAGTTTTTAAGAGGAGGCTGAATATGGAAATGGGGTTCAAATTTCATTCGGGGTTGTACTAGATGATTGCTGAGTCCTTGCTAACTTATATTCTGTGATCCAATTTATGTCTTATTTCATATTCCCTTCAGAGGAAAGGTTTGATGAATCACATAATAGGAACTGAAATAATAAATCACTCAGTTGGGTGGCCCAGCCCCTAGAATGAAGCCAGCTTACCAATATGAAGAGTATTTAAGAGTTTATTGTTTCTTAAAAGCACCTCTATTTAATGCTTTCTTCTTCAGCTTTTTCCTGCTCTTTGGACTTAAGTAAGCAAATTGCCACTAACACTGACACATGGGAAGTAAGTATCTACATGGGCTTGTATATTGGAAATAACACCAGCCCAATGCTGTGAATATAGTAGAGACTTCAATTAATATTAGATTTTGAATGAATCAACATACTAGATTGTGAATGATTGTAAGGTTTTTTATAAACTGGACCTATTGGGAGCTATTGGTGAGGAAATTCCTTTTACTATTTTAATCCTGCATCTTCTCAGCAATTTATAGACTTAGAGAGTTAGCTATGGGCAGTGAGAAGTTACATTTGCCCAAAGATACCCAAGGAAATTCTTGTCAGAGGTAAGAATTGAATTTGGATCTTTCTGACTGTGAGATTAGTACATCATAGTGGATAGGAGTTCATTATTCCATGCTGCCTCTTGTTGACATAATTTATTTTCCACAGGAAAAAAAATAGTTTACAATTTTCAAATGAAGGGGCTAGTTGTGTGATCCTGGACAAATCAATTAACCCCAGTTGTCTAACTCTTACTGCTCTTCTTCTGCTTTAGAATCAATACTTGGTATCGATTATATAGAAGGTAAGGGTTATTTAAAATGAATAAATAGATAAAGTGAAGGGGATACCTCCCTCTCTCCTTGCAGAAGTGGAAAACTATGGGTATATTTACATATACTATAAAACTTGATGTATTAATTAGTTTTGCTGAAATGCTTTTTTTCCTTCTCTCTTTTTTCTTTTGTTATGAGGAGTGGCCCTCTGAAGTGAAAGCAGAGAAGAGATATACTGACAAGTAAAGGTGATACAGAAACCCAAAAGATCAATACATTTTTGTTTTAAAATAATAAGATGAAGGTGATAGGGGATTGTGGGAACCTGGTGGCATGTTAGAGCACTGAACATTCCATGTCTTTGAAAGCACTTTACTGGAGCTTAGGAATGCACCACTTTATTAGGCTGTAGCAGGAGTCACCTCTGTCCTCTCCCACCTAAAGCAAAACTCAACAGTGGGACCATCAGAGTCCTGTCCAGATTGTGGGATAGCCAAATAGCCTAGTGAGCAAGGCAGCAACAACTGGAGCCTTCAGGCCCAGTTTTCCCTGCATAAGTGAGAAACCGTCAGGTATTCTGGGCAGACCAACCTTGCATCCTTAGAAAGGAGGAGGGAAAGAATAAGCATGTGTACAGCACTTACTATATAATATGAATGGTGTTAAAGCCTACAAATATCTCATATGATACTAAACAGAAATAGCCTAAAATCAGCCCAGTATTAACAGGGCCCTAACACACCCCTTGCCTAACTTTGGGACATTCCATGAAGATTTTAGCTGGGCACTAGTGGCCCTGGCTAAAGTGTAGGAGAAAGGCCCTCTGTAATGATTAGGTCAAGTAGATCCTGACTCCTGTACTATGGTGGGAGTCTATTACTAGTAGAAGAGTCCAGGTGGGACTTACAGCAGGGGGAGTTTCAGGAGTTCAGTAACAAGAGGGAGCCCCTAGACAGAGCTTGGAATCCTTTAAAGAAAAGAGCCTAATCTGGCCCATTAAATTTAGCACCTGGCAGGCCTGGCTCACACCACCCTGAATGTTTGAACTAGTTAGAGAGAAAATTATTCAACAAACAATATCAAAACAAAACAAAGCAAAAAACAACTAGGGAATATTTTTAAAAACTGTCCTGGAAAACTAGGTCAAGAAGAGAATCTAAGTATTTATTACCAGACTCTCCAAAAATTATCAGGAAAAAAATTCTGAACACCATATTTCCAGAAATTACAAATGGAAATTGCCTAGAACTCTTTAAGAATCAGAGGACAAAATAAAAAAAAAATTTAAATCCACTGATTACTTACAGATGTGATGAAAACACCTAGGGTTAATTAGTATAGACAAAATCCATAGCTTCCAAGTGAAAGGAAAAATATTCCAATAGCTAAAAAGAACCTAGTACCAACAGGCTATGATAAGGATTATACAAGATTTAGTAGTTGCTTCTTTAAAGAATAGGAGAGCTTGGAAGGATATTCCAAAAGGCAAGAGATAAAAGGTTACAACCAAAGATAACATCCCACAAAATTAAGTATACTCCTTTGAAGGGGGAAAAGAGGCCTTTAATAGTATAGAGGAATTCTAAGCATTCCTGATGAAGAGACCAGTAATGAGTAGAAATTTGGAAATGGAAATGTAGGTAGCACATGAAACATAGAAAAGTTTGCAAATTTGTATAATTGAAATAAACTTAATAAACCAGTGTTTGATAAAGCAGAAGACATTTAATACCTAGGAAGAAAACTCACTATTTGATTAAAAAAACAAAAAAACTAGGGAAACTAGAAAGCAGTCTGGCAGAAATTAGGATTCAACCAACATCTTATACTGTGTTCCACAATATAGTCTAAATGTGATTTTAATATTAAAGGCCATATTATTTTTAAAAATTAGAAACAAAGCAGATCAAAGCAGACCTCATAGATATGGGTAGGAAATATATTCTAAACCAAATAAGGGATAGAATACATACCCACATATATGTATATATTACCTATATAAAATATATTACACATATATGTGTGTAATAACCATTCTGTAGTAGATTAGTGGCTAAAGGATATGAACAAACATGTCTCAAACTGATTGCAAAGATTTCACAACCAAACAAAATTTATCAAGTTACAAGAGAGTTAAGGATGGAAACAACACTCAGATTTCACCATACACATTGTAAATCCTCAAAGATGACGTTTTTTTTTGTCTTTGTATCCCCAGGGGTTAGCATAGTTCCTAGCAAATAATAGGTGCTTGGTAAATACTTGTTAATTAATCAAATTGACCTTCTTTCAGACTCTTTTCATTGTACAATGATCTACCTTTACCTGAAAACATATTGATAAAACTAACTAGTAGGGAAAATAGTTGTAGAAAAACTTCTAATTTTTCCCAAGTTGATATGTGAGTCCTTAGTGACTCTAAACTCACAGAGCTTTCCAGCTGACTGATAGGGGCAGAGTTTAGTATCAGTCCACTCTTGTATCAACCCAAGTGAAGAACTGGCAGAACTCAGAGTAGCGGGGAAACAATCAGATTTTGCCCTGGATTTTGCCCTTTGAGAGCACTCAAAGTTTACAGGTCTTCACACTCCCTGAGATACTGAAATAACATAACATTCAATACCTCAAGAAAGTAGCAACAGGACCAGCCCTGGTCTTCCTTCCAGAATTGTGGGACAGCCCAACCTTAACATCAAGTTCAAAATCAGGAAGTCAGGAAGAAGAAGCAAATAAAGAACCTCATCATAATAAACCATTGCAGTGGCAGGGATGCTCAAGATGCAAAGGCAGAAGAAAATTAAGATATCGACAAGCAGAGGCAGCTGGTAGCTCAGTCGATTGAGAGTCAGGCCTAGAAACGGGAGGACTATGGTTCAAATCTGGCCTCAGACACTTCCCAGCTGTGTGACCCTGGGCAAGTCACTTGACCCCATTGCCCACCCTTGACCACTCTTCCACCTAGGAGCCAATACACAGAACTTAAGGGTTTAAAAAAAAAAAGATATCTACAAGCAAAGCCTAAAAGAAAACCAGCTTGGACACATTCAACTAAAATTCCTAGAAGAGATGAATCCAGAGTTAAAGTTAAATATTTTTGTAAATGGAATGAGAGCACTTGAAGAAAAAGTTGAAGACAAATGAGAGCTTCAGAAGAAAGAATTGGAAAGGGAAACAGCAATTTGACATAAGATTCCCTGAAAATTGAAGTGAACCAAATAGAAACCAATGACTTTCAAAATATTGAAACCAAGCCAGAAGACTGAAAAAAACAGAATATAAAGTATTTCATACCAAAAACATTTTATTTGGAAAACAGATCAAAGGGGAAAATTTCAAGAATCATTGGATTATCTGAATGCTATGATCATAAAATGCCTAGGCATTCTATTTCAAGAGATCTTAAAAGAAAACAACCAAATCTCTTAGAAACAGAGGGCAAAATTGAACTATAAAGAATCTTCCAGACACAGCCTGAAGGAAACTTTAAAATGAAAACTTTGAAGGATATCATAGCTAAAATCTAAAGCTTCCAGGTCAAAGAGAAAATACTGCAAAAAGCTAGAAAGAATTCATATACCAGGGTGCCACTATCAGGGTGGTACTGCTTCAGCAATCACCACAATCAAAGAGTGGATATTTTAGAATACAATATTCAGAAGGCAAAGGATATGTGCTTAATAGCCAATAATGATCTACCTAGCAGAACTGAGTATGACATTATTGTGTGTGTGTGTGTGTGTGGGGGGGGGAATGCACCTTTAACAAAACAGAGGACTTTCAACCATTCCTGATGAAAAGACCAGAGCTCCAAAGAAACTTTGAAGTTCAAACACAGTAGTGAAGTACAAAAAGATAAATGTGACTCAACAAAGATAAAAGGATTAACTAAGAACCAATTATTTAGATTTACATATGGGTAGATGATATTTGTGTTTTCTCTGGACTCATCGTCAGGATTCATTTTTTACTGGTATTGAGTCATTTCTGACTTTTCATGACCTAATTTGTTTTTTTTTTTTTTTTTGGCAAAGAGATTATAGTAGTTTGCCATTTCCTTCAGCTCATTTTTTTTTCTTTTTTTTACAGATGAGGAACGGTGGCAAAAGGGATTAAGTGATTTGCCCTGGGTCACACACCTACTATATGTCTGAGCCCAGATTTGAACTCAGGAAGATGAGTTTTCTAGACTTCAAGCTTGACTGTCTATCCATTGTGTCACCCAGCTGCCCTTCAGGATTCCTAGAGGGAGTCCAATTAGACAAGACTGGTGAGTGGTTCTCTTATATAGCTTGATGGTCTTAAGACAAAAATGGAAAGAGAAGGGAAGAGGGATACATTGTGGTGGTCATGGAGAGAAAGGAAGAATGGTTAGAGGGGAAAATCACCACACAATGAGGGACCCAAGTAGGCTTCCATGCACAGAGGAGGGATTGGTGGAATGACTGGCAAATGAAGGAACAGCACATTCGAGTACACACACACATGCACACACACAGAGTTGGAGTTAGAAATGCATTTCATTTAGTAGGAAGATTGGAATGAAAGGGGAGAAGTGGGGGAAGGGGAATCAGAGGGATGTCAGATTAAGGGAAGGATGGGTCCTGAGCAAAATAGACTAATGATGTATAAAAATACGGATAGCTATTCTTGAGGTGTCAAAGAATGGGAATCTGAGTTGTTGCATATAAATTATGGAATGGATGAACGAGTTAATATATAAATGTGATGGGGTTCTAATGTGCTGAACTCATAGTGTAATGTCGGATCAGGGTACTGGAGGATGAGTGATGAAACCTGCTACTCACCATTTGATAGAAAGGTGAAGGACTAAGAATACAATAAGGGAAAAAAAACCCACTCTTTTTGGACATAGTAAATGTGGAAATTTGACTACTGTTATGAGGAAGAGATAATTCTAGTAAGAGAGATGAAGGCTTGCAGAGGACAGATGCATGAGACCTGAAGATGAAAGATTGCTGGAAGGAAGGGTTAAGCCAGAACTCAGGGGCTGCTAGCTCTCTCTGGGGTTGCTGACTGGAGGTGAACCTGGAGGGAGTGACTGCCAAGTCCTAAGGTTTCTGATCCTGTCCTTGTTGCTGTGCTTCCTTGGAAGAAGATCCTGTGAACCTGACACTAGCCTGAACCAGCACCCAGCTATTGGCACTGCCTGTAAGCAGAGGTCTGGATCCAGTTGGACCAGGGACCTACCCTTGGGGCCCCATCTAATTAATAGAGGACCAGCACCTCTATTAATATTCATGAGAGGTTTGGATAGTGCAGGGTAGTCAGAATAGGGTCTGGGGTCTGGGTTAGAGAGGAGAGGGTGAAAAGTGTAGAACAGCAAGATCTCTGAAGGCCTTTCCTGCAAAGGCTTAGGTTTGAGGTTTATTAGCTAGTAGGAACTAGTGACAGGGATTCCCTTTCCCTCCAAACCTCTCTGTGGAAATAAACTACACCTTCCATTGATTTTACCTGCTCTGTGACTGAGTAATCTGTGTACTGGACGCATATCAGGCTCTGCCTAGCTAGGGCTAACTGCTGGGCACCTCCAACCCACAGTGGGAACCCTCAGTTGGCCACTCAAATGACCGTGTCTCCCCAAACCCATTAATACATTACATATGTTAATGAGGAAAAAATGAGGGATGGGGTGGCAGGAAACCCCACCACCTCAATTTCAACTCTTCATTATTACCAAGATCCTGGACAAATTGGAAGCCTTGCCTCTGAAATTAAGGTTCTAGCCTTGGCTCTTTCCTTTACTATCTTTAGTACATGCCTTTTTGGACATGGACAGAGGGAAAATTTGTAACATGGTTTTGTTTTTCTTTCTACCTACGTTGAGGGGAAAGGTTCAGGTAGAAGGAGAGAAGTCAGCTTTTTGCTGATTAAAAAATAGATATAATTTTAAAAAATTCATAGGGATAGGGCCTGGACCTGATTTCTTTAGTTAGTATAGGGGACTTATCAAATTCAGAAACTCCCTCTATTAATGTATAGGCAGCTAGATGGCTCAGTGGATAGAGCACTGGACCTGGAATCAGGTGGACCTGAGTTCAACTCCAGTCTCAGTATGTCAGCTGAGTGATGCTGGGCAAGTCACTTAACTCTGTTTGCCTCAGTTTCCTCATCTGTAAATGAACTGAAGAAGGAAATGGTAAACCACTATAGTAGAGCCAAGAAAACCCCAAGCAGGTTCACAAAGAGTTGGGAAAAGGGTGAACAACAACCACTACTCTAGTAGATCCCTACTTTTCTCTGTAGCTTGTGGTCTTAGAGAGCTGTGTAGAACACTGAGACATTAAGTGATTTGACCAGGATCAGATAACCAATATAGTTGAGGCAAAACCCAAATTCAGAAAAAATCAGAAAGCTGGTTTTGAGGCTGAATCTTTTCTTTTCATGAAGTCTTCTCATAAATGTAAAGTAATTTTAAAAAAGCTAACATTCTTCAGAAGGGCATAATCCATAACTATAATACTCCAACAAGTTATAATTATGATCATATTAGAGTTTTTTAGTCATTCCTCCATTTATTCATCTATTATTATAAATTTAATATGCCTTCTTTAATTCTCATAATAACCATATGATGTAGGGGAGTCAGGTTTTATTTTTCCATTTTAAAAATAAGAAAGCCAAGGAACACATAGATTCTCCAGGAATCTGTGCTGGGCTTTTTTTCTTTCTCTGTGTTATGCTTTTCTCCCTCCTATGTCTCCAATGGTCCGTATATCATTTGTTTTTACATAGATGACTTCCAAAACTATAGATCGAGCCCCAGTCTCTCTCCTGACCTTCAAATCCTCCTGGCTAGCTGTCTGCTGGATAGCTCCACCTAGATGGTCTCTGGATGTCTCGAACTCATGTCCAATATGGAACTCATCTTCCCCTGCTGAACCTGTGTCCCTCCAGATTCCTAACATCTGTGGGGCAGCACCAATCTCTCAGATTCATTCTCTTGGAAATCCTTGACTCTTCCCTCTTCCTCATCTCATCCCCTATAACTAGTCAGTCACCATCTTGTAAATTCTACCTCCACATTTCTTGACTCTGACATGGCCACCATCCTAGCTGACCTCATCAGTGTTCCTGCTGTGAGTCTCTCCGACCAATCTGTCTCTCACTTGACAAAACAATGTATTTCTAGGCATGTGTCTGACTGCATTATCGACTTGCTCAAAGTCTTATTACTTCCCTTCACACATGCTATGTTCCAGTCAAACTGAAGGATGTCCTCTGAAGTCAGCAACTCCCATCCCTGCATACTTACACCTGCCACCCTGGGATGCAAATGGACTTCTTCCTCTTCTCTCTTAGACTTTCTTCATGGTTGAAGCCAAGAGTCACATCTGTGGAAGTTTTCTTGACCTATTTATTGCCCTTCTTCTCCCTCAGATTGCCTTAAGGTGACTTGTACTGAAGTATGCTATTGTGTAGGACAGCTAGGCAGTGCAGTGGATCGAGTTCTGGGCCTGGAGTCAGGAAAGTCTGCCTTCAAGTCTAGCCTCTGACACACTTACTGTGTCACCCTGCCAAGTCATTTCATCCTGTTTGCCTCAGTTTCCTCACCTATAAAATGAGCTGGGGAAGGAAATAGAAAACCACTCCAGGATCACAAGTTGGACAGGATTGAAATAACTGAGCAACAATACTATTTGTGTACGTGTAGCATCTTACTGTCCCAGTAGAATGTAAGTTCATTGTAAGAAAAGTCCTTAAAAAATCTCCAGGATCTGGTCTACAGTAGCCACTTATTTGTTTAGTGGAACTGAATTGACTAAGTGCCTCAAGATTTTAAACCAGGAGAATTGATTGCAGAAACTGTGAAAGTTTAACTTGGCTTGTGGACAGGGAGAAGATGGTTAAGTAGTTTAAGGCCTATTTGGTAGAATTGGACTTTACCTGCTTGGCCACAGCGGGCAGAGCGAGGAGGTGGTCGAGGAAAAACTTGTTAATTTGGACTGATCCCAAATGGACATGGGATGTGCCTTGGGAGCTAGCGGGGTCTCTTTCACTTCAGGCCTTTAAGTGAATCTGGATGACCCCCTGGGGACCTGGCAAGCAGGTTCTTGTTCAGGCACATTTCTAAAATTTGGGGATTCATAGTATTGTGAAGAGAACTTGGGAACCATATGGCCATGCAACTCACCCACTCTAGGCCTGCTTCCTCATCTGTAAATATTGGACTAGACGATCTAAAGTCTAAGTTCTACAATGCTGTTCCATGGCTTCCTAGCTTTCGTCAAGCAGGATGAAAAGTAAAAAGGCCCTCTATCCTGGATTCTTCTACTTAAGTGCAGGGTGGGCACTGCTATTTCAGACAGGGTAGTTTGGTCCAGATGGTCACAGGAAGTGACTGCCCACATTCATGTCCAATTACCTTCAGCTAGATTTAACCTGACATGCACAGATGGTAACATGGAGGTTCAGGACTCTTCTGATAAAGGAATATATGTTATCAGCCTTTATAGGAGCGGCAAGTTTTTAAAATGCAAGAGCTTCTGGGTCCTGGGTTAACCACACTGTGGGAAGTTACATTTTGCTTTACTGCCCCATGCAGTCCTGACTCATTTTTTTTTTTAAACCCTTACTTTCCATCTTGGAATCAATACTGTGTATTGGCTCGAAGGCAGAAGAGTGGTAAGGGTGGGCAATGGGGGTCAAGTGACTTGCCCAGGGTCACACAGCTGGGAAGTGTCTGAGGCCAAATTTGAACCCAGGACCTCTGGTCTCTGGGCCTGACTCAATTACTGAGCTACCCAACTGCCCCGATTCATTTTTGAGATGCTCTTCTATCTAAAGAGTTGGGTTTGCCTGGTGTTGGCTGGTTCTGATGATTTGACCTCTGGTTTCAAGTAAGACTAAAAGAGAGTTCAGGGATTATTCCTCTCTTGCCATGTCCCACCTTTTGTAATATGAACACAATCCCACAGTAAAGCTCCTCCAGTATACCTTTTTCATATTTATCTGCATAATTATATGTCCTCTTGCCTTATCTTACAATTTCTTTTTCTCCAGAGGAGAAGAAAATTCGGCAAGCATGATAAACTTATCTCCAACTGTGGAAGTCTTCGTAATCTGCTGCCACTCAGAATCAACTGCTACTTTTCCCATCTTGAGAGTAAGAGAATCAGCCATCAACCTTAGAAGCTGGGTGCAATTATCTCCTCAAGCTTTTAAGAATTTGATTGTGGGCAAAGTAAATCTTGGGCCTTCTGAAAGGCTGTTAATTCCTGATATAGAAAAAACTTTGAATTATAGAAAGCATAGAGATTTTGAACTACAAGAAGAGAGAAAGTAGTATATAGTCCAAAGCAGTTTAATCAGTTAGATAACCTGAAAAGAAAGTTTCAGTTCCATTTTAGCTTAGGATAAAATTTTACTGGAAAAAAACAAAAACACAAACTGAAGCTACTATATTATGTTATGAAATGATTTTTTAATGTCTCCGCTGAAACAAATTAAAGTATCTTCTTAGGTGAAACATTTTTCCAAGAATAAAGTAGGATTGGGGAGACAGATGTGACTACAAGTTGTATGTATTTATTTATATCTTTCTCTCCAAAGGAGAATGTACAGATGGTATTTCTAAATTTAACAAGAGATAACAAATAACAAATATTTCTCCTCCTTTTTATCTTTCCCTTCCAAGTTCCAGTCTTTGCTATTCTACAATTTTTTTTTGCTGTGATGAATAAGATCAGACTAAGACCTGAATCATAAGTTATATGTACCTCAGACTTTCCCCCATTTGCTCAGTGGGACTCTTTGTTTTTGCAGAACACTCCTGTGAATACTATTTCTCTGAAGCCTACAGACAAGTCATATCACTCAATTGAGGCCCCTGGGAGAAGAGGTGAGATCAGTGATTCTGTCTTTTTAAACTATACTTGAATTAGAGATTTTTAGTGGCTTTTTTTCTTCACAAAATGATGTCTAAAGTATGTGTCAAGAATTCTTAGATCATATTCTGATCTAGTAAGACAAAACAAAGTCAAGACTTTCATTAAAAATTTTTTTTTTGGTTTGTTGTTCCTTGTTCAGTGAAAGATGGGTGGGAAAGATGCCAATATAGCTTAATGAAACTATTGAATACAGATGGGCTTATACATACACGTAGCTGATAGAAACTACTGTGAGCAACATAAGAATAATTTATATGTCCTCCTTTAGTCCAATATTTTCTAATTCATTAAAATTTTTAGAAATAAAAAAAAAGGTTCTCAGTACAAACCAATGGTATAGTAAAATAATGAGAAAGATGAATCCAATTCTTAGAAGAATTGCTTAAGACTCAGTAGACACTCTGGTAGTAGATATTAATTTTCTTCAGAAAAAAGTATGTAAATGATGAAACTGATTTTATAGCATCTTTAAAAATTTTTTTTAATATCTTGCCACATGTTAAATATATAAAACATTAAAGTTAGAATGTGATCTCATATAGATTATCTAATCTGTACCTTGTAAAAATCATATGGTGAGTTGGAAAAGGTATCATTTCCATGGTGTTAACATCCCAGGGTGGCCTAGCACAACTGGCCAGATATTTAAGTTCCTACTATGTGCCTGGCAGTCCAGGAGCATCAGTTAATAAGTACTGAAAAGGATGTCAAAGATAATTGTTTGCTACAGATATCCAGGAAACCTAAAACTGTTAGGAAAAATCAGTCTTTCCTCCTTCAGTAACTGCTCCCAAGTCAACAACTATTAATGTTCATCATCAAATTCACTACTCAGAGTGAGGACAAGAAATTTCTGAAATCCTTTGATGGAGTTTTTTGGCTTTCTTCACTATTAAGCAGCATTTTCAGCTGAGACAAATGACGCTTCATTTTATTGAGACTCTTTGAGGAGGAACTGGGTGTTGACTGTCCAGATGTAGGTGTTCTGAAAAAAGCAAAAACAAACAAAATGTAAAATTCTACAAGACAAAGGGTAACAATTTTTTTCCTTTTTAAAACCTATCTTCTTGCATTGTAAGAAGCAATGGACACATTCATTTTCTAAAAACTTGGAGAGAACTACATGAGATAATGAAGAGTGAAATGAGGAGAACCAAGAGGATATTATATATAGCAAAAGAATTAATATTGGAAGAATAACTTGTGAATGTTCACCTTCAGAGAATAAACTAAGAAGTGGAAAACACCCTTACAGCTCCTCTAGGACACTTCAAAGGGCAGGCTGGCTGGTGTAAATAGTGTGCTTCAGGAGGCATCTCCATTGAAAATAAGACGATGCCAAT
Organism: Gracilinanus agilis; assembly: GCF_016433145.1. Classification (NCBI taxonomy): domain Eukaryota; kingdom Metazoa; phylum Chordata; class Mammalia; order Didelphimorphia; family Didelphidae; genus Gracilinanus; species Gracilinanus agilis. The sequence continues at coordinate 421,788,087 of NC_058130.1, forward strand.
GTGGAAAGAGAATCCTTGACAACAACCTTGAAACCACATTGTTTCTCCTTCTTTGTTCAGGAGCCTACTAATATCCATTGTGTTAACTAACAATGCACACAGGAGTGCTTGTTATTGAATAAGTTTTATGGCCCTTAGAACTGTACCTGTGTATGTGTCTGCATGTGTGTGTCTCCGTGCAGGAGTGCCTCTGACACTTCACTTGACACAAGTATGTGGCATCCTGTCCCTTAAAAGAGCTTCTACCTGTCCCCAGGTCCTTAGCTTACTGTTGTGTGTACAGATGTCTGTGGGGCAGAGAAATTGGAACAAGCTCAGGAGGTATGTCTGTGGTGGCAGCTGTGACAAGGGGAAGGGAATGAACGTCCTTACAGCATGCACTCTTGGCCAGGCACTGGGCGAAATGCCTTTAGAAATATCTCATTTATTCCCCACAATGCTAATATTTCTTAATTTTTCAGTGGAGGAAACAGGTAAACAGAAGACAAGTAACTTGCCCTGGGTCACATGAATCATGTCTCAGGTAATATTTGAACTCAGACCCAGGTCCTATACTGGATCTACCATAACACTTAAGCTATGGGAAAGTTTTTGGGAGAAAAATGGCATGTGAGCTGGATATAATCTTCAAACTCCAAATAGATCTGCAATTTCATTAATGTGAGTAATCTTTCCCTTGATAAAGATTACAACCCATTTGTGTCTGCCCATCCTGTAAGACTTTTGTCCATGTCCTCCCATAAGTTCACAAGATGGAGCCCACCTAACATATGCTGGAACACTTCTCAAGTTCTCTAGATATATCAATGCTACTAATGGAACATGAAAAATTTCCAAATTAATATGTGGAAAATGGGTGAAGGAAAGCTTTCTCAAGCATAAGATCATATGTCCAGAGTTGGAAGGGACCTCAGAAGCCATATATATTCTCACTCTCTCATTTCACAGATGAGAAAACTAAGGCCCAGGGAAGTTGTGTCTTTATTTTATTTTTTTCCTGAAAATACTACATTTTATTCACACTCCAGTGGTAAACAATAATCTTAATAGGATGACTAAGTTTCTTTGTAAATTACTGTCACATTAAAATACAAAAATCTTTAAATAAGCAGACAGTTATGAACATTAGATGTGGTCTTACTGGAAATTCTTAACCATAAACTGGTCTCTTCTCATTTTCAAAATGTTTTGTTTCCTACTTAGTACAAGTCACTGCATTTCTCTAACAAAGTAATGAAGGCACAGCTAGTGCAAGCAGACTTACACCCATTAAAACTACTGGGCTGAAAAAATACATTGGTTGGTTCTTCAGAAGGATTTCTTTTTTTCTAAACCAATACTGGTCTCAAATAAGAGTTTGGATAATGTTCACAGCTGCAGTCTAATAGCTACATGAAAAAAGATTTCACAAGAACCAAACTATGTAGCAATGGACATGTGTTAGGTGATTCACTGCATTCTATATAGCTGGCAGACATACTATTAAATGCTAGGTAGAATGAACCTATAGTTTGAACTGGTTCTTAAACGTTCATTTTTTTCCCCCTTTTTTCACAAAAATTGTTTACTTGATTCCACCAAGAAAATACAAAGCATAAGGCTGTAACTAACTACTAGTTGTGTTTAGGCTGGGACAGTGCAGTAATCCTGAAGGCCACAGCACACATAGCTCACTGTTGCTTGCACTCAGCTCAGTTTGGATCTTTTTTTTGGATCATATTCTGGATCATTTTCATCATCAGCTTGGAAGTTGTGACTTTAGAACTGGGGGCCTATCTCACTAAAGCCATGCCACCCACCACAGGGTAGGCAGACAAGGAGCAGGGAAAAGATACAACGTGCTCAGGACTGGCAAATGATCTAGGCTGACTGGAGAGTGGAATATCACAGGAGCAATGATGGGAGCTAAGGCTGGAAAGAGTCTGAGCCAGCATGTGGAAGATCTTACATGCAACAATGTCTATTAACAAGAAAGATACATATTATAAGTCTTGGCGAATGGGAATTTAAAAGCCAGAATAAGGAACTTGGATTTTATTCATAGGTCTATGTTATTCAAAATGATGATGTCAGACACTCTAATAATTCTCAAGTGATTTCAGGAGCAGAACACATGTTTTATGCCATCACCATTTCAATGGACCATGAAGAGGGAGTGAGATTTTAATTTGTTCCCTAGGTTTGAAAACATCAACATAAAAAAATTTCCTTCACATCTTTGACACTTCAAATAAAGTTACCAGGTACCTGAAAATTAAAGCTGGACTACTGTCAATGGAATTGGATTTATTACTACTGAAGGATTTCTTCTTTTTCTTTGTAGATCCTGAAGATTTTATATCTGGTGTCTTCATGGGAGTGCTAAGATTATTTTTCATTTCTTCCAAGAAGCTTCTGCTTTTACCATCATATCTCACTGTTTTGTTGCATGCTTTACAGGTAACCAACTACAAAGAAAAGACACATAAGAACAGTTATTTACAAATTACATTCTAAATTAGTTACCCAACAATGAAGTATTTCCATTTAATAAGGTGATTCCTTAAGTTGTCTTTACTCATTCACTATTAAGATCAAATAAAAGATTTACATAATAAGACAATGCAAATTATTTGGGCAAATAACTGTTCTCTGCCACTATTTGCTCTTCTGCAAAATGAAGAATTATGATTCAGTCTCTTAAGTCAATTCCACTCACTCAGAATGAAATAATTTTCTCTGGTACCACCTACTTCAATCTATTACAGAAAGGATCTGGGTTTTGTTTCCCTTTTTCAAAACCATGGGAAAAAAATCAACTCAGTGAATAAATAAAACTAGTTAGGCATCACTTGAATTTTTTTATTCTACTCTAACATCTTATGATTCTAAGACTTTCTTTATTAACTGTGAAGTCAGTATTGTCACCTATATGAATTACTGCTCTTTCAAGATAAAAAATGCTATTTATTCTTTTGTGCCTAGTTTTAGGATTCCCCAAATTCCTTTAATCTTCAAGTAACTAGTAAAAGAAAGATTACTATTTAAGCCAAAGATAAGGGCATACAAATCTAACTTCTGAAATGTCCTCTGCAAATATAATGACATCATTTAAGAAAATTCTCTAGAGAATGTTTAAAAAATGCTAAATTTTACTGAGGAAGTAAGTTATGAAGCAGAACAATACAAAAATGATTCTTTAAAAATAATATACACTCATAGCTGAAGCTGAGTGACATATTGCCTAGAAAGGCTTTTGATACAAAGGTCACCCAATAGAGGCTTAATCAGTATTTTTAAATAAATGTATGAAGGTTTAAAGACAGTCCTACTGGAAGAAGTAAACAAGGAATGGTGTATGTAAGCACAGAATCTTATAGCAATATTAGCATGTTAGAGAGGATGTGCTGTGACAATCCTTCTCATAGCACCACAGACAGAGCTGAAGAAGACCTTAGAAACTATTTGGTCCAAATCTGCAATTATAGCTGAGAGATCTGTAGTCTAGGGCAACTTGCCTAGGGCAACTTGTGGCAGACAGGGTTTTATGATCCAGAGTTCCCTGACCAGATTCCTGTGCCCATTACTCTAATGACTTGTTTTTTTAACCAACTCCCAAGTTCCTCCAGTGCTTCCTCAGCCAACATAGAACATAGCACTATGGTAGTATATAGCAGAAGCTTAATAAAATACTAATTAAACTGAATATTTTGTTGCACTGCATCATACCATATGGAAGACAACTAAAAATAAGGAATGGAAAGAATTAACTAACATTTACATGGCATTTTAAGATTTATAAGAAGTTTATATGTTGTCTTATAAAATCTCTACAACCACTCTTGTGAGGTATTTATTATCTCCATTTTGCAGTTAAGGAAACTGAGGCTATGAGGTTAAATGACTTGACCAAGATCATACAGCTTGTATTTGGGGCATAATTTGAACTCAGGCCTTCCTGACTCTATTCACAAAAAAGACCTGAGTAGATAATTCGATTTTGCAATACTCCCACACTGAGGCTCACGAAATGCGGTGTTGCAGTAAAGTAACAGTGGCCTTAGAGGGAGGGTAGGATGGTAGGGGCTGTTATATGTGGATGTGACAACTGATGTGGATACAGAAAAATAATTAAAAGCTCACACAGTAACTCAAAAAGCTTAGGAATCTGGAGCTATTTAAGAAAAATACTATTTTTTAATAAGGGGAAAGTGCTTTGTTTGGAATATGAAGGAATGGGTTCAAATCCTTGCATGATCTTTAGCAAACTGCTTAAATTGACTGAGCCTCAGTTTACTTATATATAAAAGGGATGACTAGATCATGACCACTAAGATCTCTTCTAGCTCTAATTCTATGAACATGTTAAAACAATTTAATTTTTTTATCCTCCATATTTTTTAATTTTGCTAGCATTTATAGAACTTTAAGTTTGCAAAATGCTATATGTTATCACAATTCATCTCTCTGTTAAAGGGAAATAAAACTAACAATGTATTTTGTTAACAGTTCCCAGAGAATAAAGTCATAAATAAGCTTCTTAATTTTACTTTAAAGTACTACTTCATAACCATTTTTGGATGACATTTAGGTAAAAATAAAATAGGAAGATGGCATTAAAATCTACTTAAAGAGATAGGGAATTTTTACTCCTAAAAGTGCTTTACAACTTAGGAGTCAGAAAGGTACCTAGAACACTGACAGATTAAGTAACCTGCACAGCTTACTTAGTTGGAACCAGAGACCCAGGTTTTCCTGGTTCTAAGCCCAGTGCTCTCTCTACTATGCCACAAAAATCTACCTTATCCCCTATTTTTTCCTCTATGCAACTTATAGTTTCCCCATTTCTAGGCAAGGAAATCCTCTGATTTCAAGAGGCAAAGAAATGACATTCAAAGGAGTTGACAAGAAACCATAATAAACAATTTCACTAGATTTGGCTGTTTCCTTCTGCTCGGTTTTACAATTTTTAGGAGAGCACCTGAAACTAGTTCTACTATATAACTTGTCCTCTTGGCAGAGGCAGGACAAGATATTTATATGACTAGGCAAAGTGTGAAAATCACATCTGAAGGGTTTGAGCCTCTGTGATACATGGGACTTGACATGTCATAAAATAAATGCCAAGAGTTTAAAACTTTATAAATAGATTGATTTATAAAAATGTAAAGGGTCCTACATTGCATCCTAGGTACCAATCTAATGTGGCTATTATTAGTACAGGTTAAATACCATACCTTTTGTATTGGGAGCTCCCTTGTAAGTAACCAAACCATTAAGCTGAGAATTGAAATGTCAAAACAACTTTATCTACTTATTTATTCCCCTTTTATAGACAAAAGGTAACATATACACAATAGAAACTCAAAATACAGAAAAATTCACAGACCTGTATAATTAAGGTGTTAATAGTTCACAGAAAAAGGAAGACAAATTGAAAAATAAATTAAGTGGAAACTAAAAGTATGAGTGAACATATGTGAAAAAAAATTAACCACTGCTCAGTCCTGGTAATGATTCTGTTGCTTTATTTTTTATTTGTTTTTTAGCACTCAGGATGCTTAATTTTAGATAATTAGGAACTATAAGATAAAATAACTACTCTGGATAAACAAGAATCATTTAGTTTTTCTGTTCGAAGTTTAGTTATAGAAATACTTAATCCTTAATTAAAACATAATTCTGATATCTGTGGTATAGTCAGTCTTAGAGAAAAAGTATTTTTATCTTCTATATTTTAACAGAGTAAGTCTAAATAAAGATTCTTTAATATGCAAGCATTTCCTTTTAGAAAAATATTTATATTAAAAAAGATACTTTTTAGGCACACACACATTAAAATCTTACCAGCATGCTTTTGGAGTCCTTGTGCTTTTTAAGAATCTTTGCGTCTTTAAAAGTGAGTCTACAATTTTTTGATTCTCGATTAAGAACTTTCTTTACTTTTGGTGTTAGTTTTGGCTTTGGCTTGAGGCGAACTCTGTATTTATCCAGCATGAGAAACTGGTAACAATATGGACACTGGCCTTCGGAAACTGTATTTTCATCTAAAATAGTAAAAGATGAAGCAAGTTTTAAGACAGCTAAAATGATTTCTAATATTACTTCTGGAGTATTTTTATTCAATCCTATAAATATGAACTGGTATATGCCAATAAAAAATTCCAGGTGTATCTGCACTTTTAAGGAATGCAATGAATGAAAATCTGGCTTTACAAAAAATAAAGGGAGATGAAGTTGAAACACAAAATGAATCCATCTACATGCTGTTACAGTACTGTAGAGGAAGTACCTTGTTTTTGTCGTTATGCCTTTATAGATTTGTGCTTTAAGTCATCCTTCACACTAACTTCACACTTTCTTCTAATGTTCAAAACCAAGAGTACATGCAATCACAAGGGAAATATAAAGTAATGGCTTTCTGCTGTAAGGTTCAAATCACAGAATTTGAGCTGGAAGGGACCTTAATGGCCACCATGTCTAGCTCATACACTAAAGGAATCCTGATTATATGCAATATATGTGACAAATGGGCATTTAGCCTGAACATGTCCAGGGAGGGAGAATCTGCCATATTTCAGGAAACTTTTTGGCCAGCTCTAATCATTAGAAAAATTTTCCTTCTACCTGAAGTAAATTTATCTTTCTTGGTTCTACCCACTCGGGCCAAACAAATTTAAACTCTCTTCCACATCTTGGCCCTTTGAATGCTGGAAGAAACCTATCAGGACCCTGGGAGTCTTCTCTAGAATAAACATCCTCATTTGCTTGAACTGATTCTCATCTGACAAAGAATCAAAGTTCTTCAAATTCTAAATGTCCTCCTCTGGACACTATTCAGGTCATCAATGACCTTCTTAAATTGTATTATCCAGAAATGAAACTCTACCACAGATGAGTTTAGCCCAAGGTAGAGTACTGTGGGTTTCTCTCTTGGTCTTTTTTTTTTGCTACCACCTGACGTTGTTGAATGATATGGAGTTTCCAGTCCACTAAAAGGTCCATATCTTTTTTTTTTTAAATTTTAAACCCTTAACTTCTGTGTATTGACTTATAGGTGGAAGAGTGGTAAGGGTAGGCAATGGGGGTCAAGTGACTTGCCCAGGGTCACACAGCTGGGAAGTGTCTGAGGCCGGATTTGAACCTAGGACCTCTCGTCTCTAGGCCTGGCTCTCAATCCACTGAGCTACCCAGCTGCCTCCTCCCGTCCATAGCTTTTTAAGAACTGCTGTATAGGAGGCAGCTGGGTGGCTGAGTGGATTGAGAGCCAGGCCTAGAGATGGGAGGTCCTAGGTTCAATCTGGTCTCGGACACTTCCTAGCTGTGTGACCTTGGTAAAGTCACTTGACCCCCATTGCCTAGCCCTTACTGCTCTTCTGCCTTGGAACCAATACACAGTGTTGACTCCAAGATGGAAGGTAAGGGTTTAAAAAAAAAAAAAGAAAAAAGAAATGCTGTCTACTCAAAGAGATCACTCATTCATACATAAATATAATGGCTCTGGTGGCAAAAAACTGGAAATTGGGGAGATGCCCATCAACTGAAGAATGGATGAATAAATTGTAGCTATATGAATGTGATGGCATTCTGTTGTGCTTTAAGAAATTTATGTGAATTGATGCAGAGTGAAATGAGCAGAATCAGAACAATCTACACAGTAAAAGGAATGTTATAAATTCAACCAACTTTGAAAGACTTAGTAACCCTGATCAACATAACAATCAACTACATTTCCACAAAACTTGATGAAAACAGGTTATCCTCCTACAGAGAGTTGATGGATTCAAGCCTATTTTCTACTGTTTCTTCCCTTTTTGTTTGAGACAAAGCTAATGTGAAAATTTGTTTTCCATGACTATGCATATTTGTAATGGATTTTATCTTTCTTGCCTTTTCAATGGATGGGGAAAGAGGTAGATGGAGAGAGAAAATTAAGAACTGAAAATAAAAATGAACTAAAAAACCCCCCCAAACTTAAACATATCTCCCTTCCCTTATCTTATTCTGGTAAAGTTTATTTTGTACCCAAGTATAATAGCAATTTCATAGCACAGTGGATAGGAATCATGAAAATCTAGATTCAAATTCTACCTCAAACACTTGACCTTGAGCAGATCACTTACCTCTGCGCTTCATTTCCTCAACTTTAAAATGGGGCTAACAATAGCATTCTACTTGAGTTGTTGTAAGGATCAAATAATATCTGTAAAGTGCTTAGCACTGGTCTGACACATCTGACACACAGTAGGTGCTATGTAAAATTTAGCTAAATTATTAGTTATACCTACATTTCTTGTCAAAAATCTCTAGGAATAAATGGTTACTGCTTTCCAAGGTCTCCATCATTCCATCCCAGCAACCAGTTCCTCCTATTAGTGAGAATCAGCTGGAGTGAAAAACCAGGGAATGAGGTACTACTGAATTTGTCTAAGGTACCCAACAATAAATACTGTCACAAATAAGATTTTCAAAATTCATAGTCATGTTCTTTTGCATTTTACTTTTTTTCCCCTACCAGACCAAATGAGAATAGTAGAGAGTAACATGCTAGCAGATATAAAGCTAGGAATTCAAAGAGGCCTCACCAAATTTGGGGTTAGAGGACTTGAACTCAAATCCTGGCTCTGCCATTTATTTCCGGCAGGACTCTGGGCAAGTCACTTCTTCTATCTGAAAAATCAGAGCGCAGGCTTCCATATGGCCTTTAAACCCTGTTCTCTCTGCCCTACTTCCTCTTCAAATCTTAAATAAAAATTATTAGGTCCTGGAACATTGTGAAAAGAGAAAAGCAAATATAATGTGCTGACAGAGGTAAGCTGGGGTACTAGACATACTGGCAATTCATTTTCAAGGCCAATATAATGAATGACTGAATTTACTTCAATAGTATTTTTCAGTACAAAAATGAAAAATTTTCTTTGAGAATGTTTAACTAAGAGAAAAAATAATTCTAAATAACCTTAGAAAAACCACATTGTTGCTTATAGCTTTGGTCCTATATAGTTGAACTGAGGAGAATGAGCTATCAAATATACCAATGCTCTATCAAATATACTATATATACTGCTTTCAGATGACAAAACTGTTTGACTTTTACAAGAATTTGTAATCTGTAAAAATTGAATAGATTTCTAAAAAAGATATTGTACATCACCGAAACATGGTAAGATGTTTTATATTAAAGGGGAAAAAATCCATAATTATTCATCAGAATCCCAGGATTGAAAGGGAACTCAGAGGCTGCCTAGTCTAATTTGAACTTGAACAAGAATACCTTCTACAATGAGCTTGGAGATATCACATCAGGGGAACCTATTACCTCCCACAGTAATCCATTCCATTTTGGGGGAGCTCTGAACTATTTGTAAAGTTTTTCTTTGAATCAAAATCTGCTTCTCTGCAACTTCTAACCACTGTCCCAAATTTCTCCTTGTTGGGGAGAATCAAGTCCAGAACACTAGTTTCCCTCATGATTGCCTTTATCTTCTGAAGACTGAAATCACCATTAAGCAAACCAAAGTCTACTTTTTTAAGAGTGAGATAGTTCTGGGAAATAGCTGAATAACTGAAATTTCCTATCACTACCATACCATATTTGGGATCTGCTTCATCTCCTTTTGATTAGGTGGTTTGTAGTATAGGGAGAAGACAACTTTGCTCCTGCCTCTGCTTTCACTGATCTTCACCCAAATGCTCTCCAGAATGCTCTGTCCTCTGGTTCCTGGGTTTTCTTATGTGAATATTTCTTCATTATGTACCATAACAATCAAGTGAATGAGTAAGTACAGTGCAACAATTAGCATCCTCATTTCTAAAATGAGGAAACTGAGGTTACTGTAACATTAGAGTGATAACAGTAATTGTGAATTCAGCAATGAAATTATAAGAAATTTCCCTCCCTAAGTTATCACCTTAGATAATAGTAAAATGATAAAACTTATTTAAAATATGACTAAAATAAAACTAATTGTTATGATTATTCAGGATAACTGCCATTAGGAATTACTTCAAACATAAAATTTAGTTAAGGATGGAGCAGAAGACTGCAGATAGTTAAATAACTGAACCTATTATGCAGATAATACACCTGGCAGCTGGGAATGAAGTACAAAAATGTTGCTAAGATTAAAAATTAACCCATAGGGGCAGCTGGGTAGCTCTGTGGAGTGAGAGTCAGGCCTAGAGACGGGAGGTCCTAGGTTCAAACCCGGCCTCAGTCACTTCCCAGCTGTGTGACCCTGGGCAAGTCACTTGACCCCCACTGCCCACCCTTACCAATCTTCCACCTATGAGACAATACACCAAAGTACAAGGGTTAAAAAAAAAAAAATCAACCCATATATGAGGTACCAAAAAAAAAAAAAAAGTTATCATAGCACTCTCACATACAAATCTAAGAAAAATATTGTAGAAAACAAGAGCTACAAGATAGTCTAAGAAAGGAAGAACCAATAGTAATTCTTTTTGAGTAAATGAATGTCAACATTGTTTCTCACTGAGAAGAAACATTACAAAAGCAAGTAATTATAGTTCCAAGTGTTGGGGCAAGAACATTTATGGTGAAGGAAGTGGCATTCACATACGCAAATTAGTTTATGGACCTAGCAATCTAATGTATTTTGTTGACAATTCATAAGATTGTATTAGGAAACACAGCCTGCTACAACAGTGGACTTGTATTCCAATGACAAGTACATATGAGACACTTGATCAGGAAGATCCATATTGGGATCTTCTGAGAAATTAAAATATAAACCTAGATAATTCTTATTTGTCTTCAGAACATAACTGGAGGTGAACAACATCACTGCCATCCATAGATGAGATAATATGTGATGCTAATAACTCAGTAATAACATTGGTTTATGAGCTCTAATCTGGTACATTTCTATACCACTAAAGTTTGTAAAATGAGCATTTTAAAAATGGCAGGGATGATAATCTTTGTATTATGCACCAGAACATAAGATTCAGAGCTGGAAGAGTTCTTAGAAACGACTTAGCCTTACTCCCCTTATTTACAGATGAAAAAACAAGAGTCATCAGAGGTTAAACATCATACACATATTAAGTAGTAGATCCATGTTGCAATACCAGGTTCTCTGACTTGAAATTCTGTGTTTGTATGCCTTGTTTTCTAAAACCACTAAACCACTAATGCCTCCTTTGGATCCACAGCTTGATTTTATTCTACAGAAAAGCTCTTCATCTTAGAGGTATATTGCCAGGTACTTTTTATTCAGGTTTGATAACATTAATGAAAACTGGTTATCTTTTGCAGACAGGATTACTTCAAAAGGAAAAAAACACAATCTAAAAAATTGGCTTCTCAATTCTATTCAATTGTTCCTGGGTTTTCTTTCCTTGCTACACTTTGGAAAGCTCTGGAAATGAAAATCAATTTAAAGAGTAAACCATAATTGGAAAGGCAAGCCATCAGCTTAAAAATACTATGTAAGTTATGTTACACAAACATTCAAATGTGGACACAAAAATTTACTAAACTTCCCTTCAATAAGTAGCTGTCTTACTACAGGTAAAAATATATTTTAAAATCCAAAACATTAAGTTTTTCCTCATTTCCCTGGGCTACAAGTGATCCTGACCTCTTTCAAACTTTAATAATATTTTGATTCATACTTCTCTTCAGCACTTGTGATATTGTACTTTCTATGAGTTAGCTGCTGTTATCTTCCACTAAACTGAAAACTTCTTAAAATCAAATAGCTTATCTTATTTTTGTTATCTCCCTACGGGCCCAGCACAGGTCCTTGTATTTCACAGGTATATTAAATGTCTTTTTAATTGAACTTTGTTAACTCTTATTTGCTAAATAAATTAATGTATAGATTATGTGACTTAAGTCGCCTGGCTTTGGGTTCCAGTCCTGATTCTATCACATACTGGTAAGGCAAGTAGCTTAACCATTAAAAAAAAAAAAAAAAACCCTTACTTCTGTCCATTCTAAGGCAGAAGATCGATTGGTAAGGGTTAGGTAACTGCTGTTAAGTTACTTGTCCAGGGTCACACAGCTAGTTAGTATGAGGTCAGATTGCAACCTAAATCCTCCAGACTTGAGGCCAGGTGCTTTATCCACCTAGCTGCCCCAGCTTAATCTCCTCTAGCCCCAGGCAACCCTCTAAATCTCTAAAGTGGGAGAACACTTGCCAATAATAACAGCTAACATTTATGTAGCCTTTACTTTGTGCCAGCCACTGTACTAAGCACTTTTATTATCTCACTTGATCCTTACAACCCTTATTCCCCATTTTACAGGTGAGGAAACTGAAGCAGTGGTTAAACGATTCCCCCAATTACACTGCTAGTAATGAGAAAAGCTAACGTTTATATATGTGCCAGGCACCATGCTAACCACTTTACAATTATCATCTCTTTTTATTCTTTTATCCCTATTTTACAGTTGAGGAAGATAAGGCAGACAGAGGTTAAATGACTTGCCCAGGTTCATATAACCATTAAATGTCTGGTTTGAATTTGAAAGACTTGAACTCTAAACATCCTGACTCCAGGCTCAGCTCTCTGCCCACTGCATCACCCAAGCTACTGAGCCTATTTGGGTAAAGGGTGAATAATAATATACTTGGGCTTTAGTTTTCTCATCTGTAGGAATGAAGACGACATCTTCACTGAAATGCTGGGATCCATAAACGACTTGAAAGTGCTGTACAATATAATTATCCACACCCTTGCTTCCCTTCATTAAGATAATGAAGAAAACATCAGAACGAATTTTAAGACATAGAAACTTATAAAAAAAACAACCCCTCCTTGAGTATTCTGCCCTATACTCACCAAGTGAGGTACTGTACATCCAACTTCATAAAAAAAGAAAGAAAAAGAAAAAAAGTTTACTTTATGAATTGGAGAGAGAAGCATAGGGGAAGGGGAGTGCAGGAGAGTAGTCGGTTTTCGAGCCACGCCCTCCAGGGCTCACAGCACATGCTCTCTCCGCCCTCCCCTTCCTTTCCCTCCACACTACACCTCCCACGAGCCTTTCGACCCCTATTCCCTCCCTGAAGTCGGTCTCCTTTCCCCTTACAGGAGATACCGGGCCTGGCCCGGGCAGGTTTCCATTAGCTTCTCAGCAGCCACCTTGAGAAAATGCTTCTTCATAACTGACGCCGCCGCCACGGAACAAAGGCAAAACGAGTTCCACCGTGGTCCGAGAGAAAAAGGAAATCGAATCTCCCTCTACGAACTCACTTCCGGCATGCGACGTCCAGAAACAACTGCTTGAGGCGGAAAGTTCCGGCTCGCTAGTTTGGAAGAATTAAGGCGCACGCGCGCATTGGGGGCGGAGACTCATCTCTGGTTGCGCGCTGAGCAGCTCGTACCTTATCTCTTCCCTCTGGGACTCCGGCGCCCTCTATATCTAGTGGTATCACTGGTAAAAGTGTTCCTGGAGGTCACTAGGGGCTGGCGGAAAGCTCTATTTTTAAACACTTCCCAAAGATTCCTCGTTAGCCCACGCACTGGTGGAGCCGGAGGTGGGGGCAGTGTACTGCCCCTGCCCACCGGAGCCCACGTCGGGAGAAGAGCTCAGTTAGCAGGATAACACGTTAGACCTACTGTGCGCAGCTAAGACGGCACCCCAGGAACTGTCTTCAAAGTACAAAGATTCAATGATTGACTTCGACCCAGCGGGCATAGTTTTTTTGTTTTTTTTTTTTTTCCGGGTGTGTAGAAATTAAGTCTCAAGTTAATTGACTTACCTAAGGTCAGACAGCTTATTAAGAGCTAGAACTTCAACCAGTCCAGGCTTATCTTTGGAAAGTACTTCCACAAGACACCTAGGTCAACCTCTTCATTTTTACTGGTGAGGAACCCTGATCCAGATGCAGTCTCCTTTTCCAGCATATCACATTGTTTCCCAGAATATAAAATAAATTAGCCCTGTGAATTAAGTGATAAAGTGGGTAGAAGACCACGCTTGACTTCAAATGTGACCTTTGACACTTACTAGCTGTATGACTGGCCAAGTCACTTAACCCTGTTTGCCTCAGTTTCTTTTATCTGGAAAATGAGCTGGAGAAGGAAATGGCAAACTGCTCTGGTATCTTTGCCAAGAAAACCACCAAATGGAGGCATGAAGAGTTGAATGTGACTGAATATCAAGAATTCAGTAAACATTTATTAAGCACCTACCACGTATGTGGCAATGTACCAAGTGCTAGGGATAAAAGGAGAGGCAAAACAATCCCTGGCTTCAGAAGCTCACAATCTAATGGGGGTTGTCAACAACCAAGTATATACAAAGAAGCTTCTAGAGGATAAATAGGAATTAAAAGAGGGAAGTACTATAGTTAAGAATTCATAGAAAGGAAAAAATAATTCATGGAGAGGAGAAGGGTTCTGGCACATGCATTCTCTTATTCCATGGTTTTTGCTACCCACCTTAGTTAACCAATAAACATTTACTGATATGTGCCTATTCTGTAAGTAATGCCTACTATATGAACATTGTGCTAAGCTCTGGGGATACAAAAAGCAGCAAAATTCAATCCTTGCTCTCAAGGAGCTCACAAGTAAGTAGGAGAAGCAACATGGAAACAAATATACAAGGCAAGCTATATTCAGGATAATAGGAAAAGATATTAGAATTAAGAAAAAAAAGAAAAAAGAAAATAAAAAAGAAAAGAGAAAAGATATTAGAATTAAGAAGGTTGATGAATGCTTCCTCTTCAACAAGACTTCAAAAGCCATTTTCACTTTTAACTTTGAAACTTTATTTCTTTTAATTAAAAACAAGAAAACAACTTTGCCTTCTATCTTAGAATCAATAGTATGTATTGGAGCTAAGGCAGAAGAGTGGTAAAGGCTATGCAGTGGAGGTTAAGTGACTTCCCTAGAGTTGCACAGCTAGACGGCTCTCAAATCATTGAGTCACCTAGCTGCCCAAAGATAGGTGATCTTTAGGTCCTAATTCACCCAAAATGAACCTGGAATAGTTAATAAAGAGTTTCATATTCATTTGAGACTTGTGAAGTTATTAGTTAGAGAGGTCCCTTTCAGACACACATGCCCACAGAGTCAAAAGAAAATAAAAATATATCTTATTTTAAAATGAAACAAAGGAAGATTTACGCCAGTGATACTATATCTTGGACCTGAAGTTCCAATAACTATGTTATACACTAGTTTTGAGGGACCTACATGAGAAATAAATCTCTGAATATTCTTATTGGGAAATGCTGCTGAAATCTAATTTCCCTAGTTATTTGCATAACTTTTCCTAAAAGATGAAGTTTCCACAGATTGTTTAAAATAAATTATCTTCTCATTTGAATTTCTAGACTCTCCCTCTCTTTCCATCTTCTTTATCCTCATCAAATACTTCAGAGGGATTTCTCACCTTTTGGGAATAATGACACCCTACTGCTTGATATCATAACACACCCTTTTCTAAAATATGCTGTCTAGCACATATTTATTTTTGAAATTAAAGTCAGATAAAATTAATTCTGTTTTGAGAATTTGAAAATATCATGACATCCCTCTGAGATGTTTGGAGATGCTTAGGTTGTTTCAAAACAAGTACTGAAAGACATTGATTTAGTAAATGATTTTGCACATATAAATCAGTTCTAGTAGTATTTAAAATGATTTAAATTTACTTGGAACATTTTTCCTCATTTTTTTTTGAAGAGAAAAGATGTTTATTAGTCAGTGTACTGAACAGTGTAACATCCTGCTTTATTTTTTTTTAATTCAAAGATATTTTATTTTCCCAATTACATGTAATAAAAAATGTCAATATACGTTTTCCAAAATTATAAGATCCAAATTGTCTCTCCTCCCTCCCCCTACTCTGAGATGGTAAGCAATTTGATCTGGGTCATATATGTATTAAGCAAAACATCTTTGTAAGAGCACACATATAAAACCAAAGCCCAAAGGGAAAAAACCCCATAAATATATTTATATGAAAGATAGTATGCTTTGATTCACATCCATCTAATTGTAATAGTTCTTTCTCTGGGGGTGGATAGCATTCACCATCATAAATCCTTCAGAATTGTTCCAGACCATTGCATTCCTTAGAGTAACCAAGTTTTCACAGTTGATCCTCATACAATATTGACGTTACTGTGTACAATGTCCTCCCTTTTCTGCTTATTTTGCTCTGCATCAGTTCATGTAGATCTTTCTAGCTTTTTCTGAAATTATCCTGCTTATCATTTCTTATAGCACAACAGTATTCCATCACCAACATATACCATAATTTGTCCAGTCATTCCCAATTGATGGGCAGCCCTTAATTTCTAATTCTTTACCACCACAAAAAGAGCTGCTATAAGTATTTTTTTTACAAGTAGGTAATTTCCTCTTTTTAAAATTATCTCTTTGAGAGATAGATCTACTAGTGGTATTACAAGATTAAACAGGGTATGCTTAATTTTATGGCTCTTTGGGCATAGTTCCAAATTGTCCTCCAGAATGGTTGAATCAGTTCACAACTCCAACAACAATGCATTAGTGTCCCTACTTTATTTCAAATTTTCTTTTCTACCAGTCTTCAGTTGAACTCACAAATGATTTGTCTATGATTTGAAAAATTCCTTTACATATGGCTTTTTATGTGGAACATTTTACTTTA
This sequence comes from Gracilinanus agilis, assembly GCF_016433145.1. Classification (NCBI taxonomy): domain Eukaryota; kingdom Metazoa; phylum Chordata; class Mammalia; order Didelphimorphia; family Didelphidae; genus Gracilinanus; species Gracilinanus agilis. The sequence goes on from NC_058130.1 coordinate 421,804,684, forward strand.
TTGAATCATAAGAAAGTCAGAGCTGGAAGGGCCCTTAAAGATCACCTAATCCAATGTCTCTTTCTTGACATGTATTGTTCATAGGGTCCAGAGAGGCGAACTGGTTTTCCCATGGTCACAGAAACCGAGATTTGAAAGGAACTTTCCAGGTTATCTAGCCTGACTTCCTCTCTCAATGGTGATCCTTCTACTATATTCATCATCAGTGGTCACTTATTTTCATTAGTGAATTTTGTTAAATTTTGTTAAAAGATGCCTTCTCTAATGCAAAGAGGGAAAGAAGGGTGGAAGGAGATAAGTGGAAATTTTAATGTTAACAAAGAAACAATTTAATTAATTAAAAAAAGATTTAGCATTGGTCAAGATCCTTAGATCTGGGACTGGGAGGGACCGCAGAAAGAAAAAATTAATTTTCTAGAAGAAACAAAAATTCAAGGAAGTGACTTGCCTAAAGTCACACAGGTAAGTTATAGATCCAGTATTCACACTTCAGATTCTGTGACCACAAGTTCTGCCTTTTTTCCCCATCAAACTATGCTCTCTTCTACTATCTCACAAGCTAGGTATTCCATAGCTGGATTATTTTAAAGGTTCTTTATATTGCCTGACATAACAAAAATTAAAAAATTCCTTACATTTACATAGTGTCTTACAACTTACAAGAAATGCTTTCACATACGTTACCTCATGTAATGTTCATAACAACCCTGTGTAGTAGGTAATGCAAGTATTATCTTCTTTGACTTCTTTGGTAGTACTCTTTTTGGGCTTCTTTGAATTCTTCACTATGCCCTCAATAAACTCATCATTTGGAAATCTCATCACTCTGCAAGATCCATTCAGTCTTGCTACTTCATCAGTGAGAATACCTCATCAGTATCCTTTGTCCCTTTGATTGGATTGAGGAGACATCAACTCCTTCATTTAAGGACAGACATTTCCTCATTTCCCACTGGTTGCACTAATTTTATATTATTTAGGCTTCTCCAGCATTCTCTGTTCCACAGCTTCCCCCCACTCCCACCCCCTTCCCTTTCAGCTTTCTTTTGGTACTTTCCCATTTGACTGTAAGCTCTTTCAGGGCAGGGGCTACTTTCTTTTTCTTATCTGTATTCTCCACACTTAGCATAATGCTTGGTGCATGTTCAGTCATTTTTTCAATTGTGTTTGACTCTTCAGGACCCCCTTGGGATTTTTGCTACTCAGAATCAGCTGTACTCACTAATACTAAATTGTTCCTATTGTCAAAGTGTTTGCTTTTATGCTTTCACGGATTAACTATGCCATTCTCACTCTATTTCTGGCTTTGGAATATTAGGAAGATGGGTAAAGTCCATGGGATTCATGTATAACCTTTTTAAGATAGAGCTGAGCTGGGCAGGATGGTGATGTAAGTTATTTCCAGCAAAGTTTTGTTTTCTAATAACCTTAAAAGAGCAAGAAATGCCCCCAAATATACAAAGTAAACTTAAGCAAGAAGAAAAATGCTTCCATAAAAGAAACCAACCATCACCTAAAATAATAGTAGAGCTTTGATTTTTCTAAAGTTCTCATGCTTCCTAGCCTACTCAGTAATCTGTGTAAACAACTTTACAGACTTGTGTTACAGGCTCTGGTTCTGGTGTCCTTAGTCCGCTTCCAGCATACAATAACCCATAACGGGTAGAAAGCACTGAACTCACTCAGCTTTATATTACCAAGGGGACTCAAATTCGAGGTGTGGAAAAAGGTCCAGCCATGTAGTGCTGGTGATCTAGAGGAAAGGACTTTTGTGCCTGAGGTAAGGCAGGTTTATAAACTCAGTTGTAGTCTTCTCTCTATGGAATGGTCATATGGAACCAACCAAGGTTCCATGCCCTTCAAATGAAGGAGAATTTATGAGAAAATAGACAGCTCAGAAAGGGAAGTGGAAGGAGCTTGTGTGTTCACTGCTACCAGAAATAGAAATAAAAAGAATAAAAGACAAAAATACTAAGAAAGACTGGCCATAAGCCCAGTCTCCAAGCAGGTAAGTTAATATTAAAATTCACTAAGAACAAAAAGTGCAAGAAATGCAGAAAAGATAATAATTAAATGAATTAATCTTATGTTCTCAAGGAAAGTGAACCAAAAAACTCTAATGAAAAAGTAAGTACCTTTCTTGATCATCCCTGTTATTAGAGAGAGCTCTTCCTATATCTGAAATTACTTTTTATTTAATTAACTGTGGATTTGCTGTATCTTCCCAAAAGAATGTAAGCTCTTTGTGGGCAGATTGTTTCATTTTCATCTTTATATTATCATTGCAACATGCTTTGCACTTAATATGTATATAATTAATTAGAATGAAAGCAAGGTAAAAAGTTCTTCAGGATCTCCAGAAATGATGGAATAACTGGAAAAAAAATTCTAGAATGGTCCAAAAGAGAAATACAATTATTAAAAGAAGGAATTATTGTGGTCTTAAGGATGAAAAACAGAGTAATCAAGTAAAAATTCAATAATATTAATAAGAAAGAATATAATACCCAGTAGAGAATTCTTCCAAAATGGTAGAATCTTTGAAAAAAAGAATAACATACCTGGAACTCAAAAAATATACAAAGAGAAGACATGTTCACAAAAAAAAGAGCAAAAGATAACTTTGGAAGAACAATGAATTCTAGACAAGCCAAAGTTACTCACCTTGAAGGTAGTAGATAATTTAGGGCTCATGAGATTCCAAAAGAAACACAATAAATTTACAAGTTTTAATTTCATATTATAGGAAATAATACAAGATTATTTCCTAGAATTATTTAAAAAGAATGTAAGTATTCATTGATACTATCTACAGATCACTGACTGAAAAACTTCAGGCTTAAAACACTAAAACAAGTAGTTTGTAAGTTTCAGAATTTTACTGCCTAAGAGCAAATATTGTAAGCCATCAAGAGATTTTTAGCCATCAAGGAAAGTCAATATATATATATACCAGAACTACTCTCCAGTTTTGATAAAACAGAAGAGACTGGACTATCATATTCCAGGAAGCAAAGTAGATTGGGATACATCCCAAATTAACAATCTAACAAAGCTGATAGTATTTTTGCTGAGTCATTAATTATCAACATAAAAAGATGGTATTTCCACAAGAGAGAAGCATTTGAATCATTTCTCCAAAAGAAACTAGAAGTTAATAGAGTTATTTTACTTGTGAATTCTTTAAACAAGAGAAATACAAGAAAGATACATTAATACAGTTAAGAAAAAAACTAAACAATGGAATAAATTCTTTCATGTAGGGAAAGACAAAGTTTTAAAAAAAACTGAGGTTCAAAAAAGATCACCAAAGGAAAAAATGGATCTTACCAGCCTAAGATCTAAAGGATGCTAAAAGATTAAGGAAAAGAAAAGGAGGAAGTATTTAATTAATATTCTATGGACTAAAAAACATTTCTGTAATAGGTTTTTTGCAGTTTGGGGTGGAGTGGGAAGAGTAACATGGAGGAAGGTTGTATGAGAAGAAAAGGAGGCAAGAAGTAGACAGAAGTTGGAGATATACTCTCATCTGGCCTGGGTGCAAGGAGAGAAGGGATAGTAATTTTTTTTAGTTTCATCTCAAAGCTATAAAATACTTGTGCTTGTATTGGATTTGAAAAGGCTATTGAAAAGAAATTCTTCAGGTCCAAAGGCCTTTTATTAGGATTAATTAAGCCATAGGGCTAATGAGGATCCTAATACTTTCATCTGGAAGTAAACAAGGAATCATAGTCAGCATCCACACTTCCTGTACTTGTTATCTATCTGAGATCCAGACAGTTGGAAGTGATCTTTGTAGTAACTCAAATGAATTGTATATTAGATTTTACTCTCTCCCATTAGTAATGCAGAGGTAATATTTGCACAAATTAACATTTATTTAGTCAGCTTTAGTTTCCAAATGTTGGGGAATGGGCAGGAGAGCCTGATTATATTTCCAGCTCTTGGAATTAATACCACAAACTGAGAAATACAATCTCCTTTTACAGATGAAAAAACTGAGGCCCAAAGAAATTAAATAATTTGCCCCAAGGCACATAGGTAGTAAGTGGCTAAGGCAGGATTAGAAGCTGTGTTCTCTTCTATCATCTGTACCTTGTGTGAGAGACTTAGGGAGAATAAGTAACAATTGGATAAAGGAATATAAAACTAGAATCCAAAATAAATGGGGGAAGAAATGAATAGGGGAACAGTTTAAAACACTGGTTGTGATTTTCCAAAGGATTTCATCCTGCCCCATCAGTCAGAATTACATATATGACATCATAGTATTTTTTAAAAGGACTTTTACTTAAAATAGATTGCAAAGTATATAGCAAGGAATTAAAATAAGCATTAAACATTCTCTCTCCAGGCAGAAGAATGGTAAGGGCTAGGCAGTGGAGATTACTTGCCTAGGGTCACACAGCCTAGGAAGTGTCTGAAGGCAGATTTGGACCTAGGGACCTCCTGTCCCTAGGTCTGGCTCTCTATCCCCTGAGCCACCTAGAGGCCATTTATTTGTAAGTGTTAGCTTATTTGTTCAATATTTGTTCAATCTAGAAAATGGCAAATGGGAATTAACTTGTCCATTGGACAAGTACTATAGTCTCAAAAGCTGGGATTCCACTGACTCCTAGCACAAGTATAATGACAAAGGAAAGGTCACTGGCTCCATTATTCTCATTCTCATTCTCTCTGTCTCTCTCTGACTCTTTGTCTCTGTCTCACTCTCTTGTCTTTGTCTCCCTATCTTCTCCTTATCTTCAACTAACTCCTGAAAACTCCTTCACTCATGCCATCTTTCTTTCAAAATCTTCTCACCCTGTGTCATGTATCCCTTAGTCACCTGTGGAAAGTTACTTATACAAGTCTGGAAATACTGTACTAGAAATCATGACTATGCATCACATGATTAGTTGGTGCTGCCTAGGGTAAAATGCTCTATCTCAGTATGCTTTGGAACCAGGGTAAAATAAACTGATGTTTTCTATGACAATCCTACCATCTCTAAAATTTTCCTTCCCAGTCCTGGAATCTGATCAACCTCTAGGCTTTGAAATTTGATTATAACAGTTCTTCTCAATTAATACTCCCTTAATGGAACTAATCTAGAAGTGTACTCTTTCCAAATTAAAATTATCCTAGTTTGCCTACAGCTATTATTATCTTTCTTATTATACAAATAAACAAACAAATATATATACATATATATTTATATATTCTTTCACAACTCCCTCCTCCCCTCAGAATGGTCTTTGTAGTTCCCAAAGTAAAAATCCCTTCAAAGTACATTCTAACATTTTTTTTGCATATATATATATATATATACATATATATATATATATATGAAACAATGCAGATCATAGCAGAAGCGTATACTTTTCCCAGAAAACTAATAAAATAGCTAATTTTCCTTAAGAAGAGAGAGGAAAGTCAAATTGCAAATGTCAAAAAATAAAAAGGATAACTTGCAATGAAATAAAAAATTATTAATACCTTTTCCCCAATTGTACACCAACTCATTTGATAACTTTAATCAAATGGATTGTTTTCAATTTGTTTATCTCCTTTTTGATTTTCAAATTTCTATTTTTGTTTTTGTTTGGGAGTTTTCAAATTATTGCATTTAAATGTTTTTTTTTTTTGGTCATATACCCAATTCATTGACATATTCTTTCTTTTATTAATAAAAGTATTTAGACATAGACAATTTCCCCTAAGGACTATTTTGGTTATATTCTAAAAGTTTTGGTATGTTTCTCATCATTGTCATTTTCTTTCTTTTTTTTAATTTAAATTTAAATTTTTAAAATTTTGAATATTTTCCCATAGTTATATGTTTCATGTTCTTTCCCTCTCTCCCAAACCCTG
>NC_058130.1:421812525-421822173 GCF_016433145.1 Gracilinanus agilis
ATGAAGCCTCGGATTGGGGTAGTATTCAATTTATTGGAGTGACTAAAATGTGAATTACATTAGTCTCTGTCCCCCTTTCTCCACTTCCTGGTTCAGCCAGATTGGCCTTCTCATGGTTCCTCACCCAGGATGTTCCATCTGTGACCTTGATGCCTTTGCAGTGCTTGCCTTCCATGGCTGGACTGCATTACCTTTTCACTTCCTTACATCTTGGGCTCCCAAAATCCTTCCAAATTCAGCTCAGGCACCATCTTCTAGGGGAAACTGCATTCATGTTCTTTCCCTAGCCAATTACCTTGTATTATTTTCATATATAAATATTTTATAAAATTATACACAAATCATATATTATATAATTTAATAAAACATATTGTGATATTATTTAATTCATTATATAACAATATAGCAATATAATATATTTCATTATATTTATACTGTATATTATATTGTATTATATAAAATATATTGTATATTATGTTGTATAATAGAAATTATATTGTATATTATATTGTTTCCATAAAATACGCTGTATTGTATTGCATTATAGAAAATATATTGTATATTATAATGTATCATATAAAATATGCTGTATTATATTGCATTATATAAAATACATTGTATATTATACTGTATTATATAAAATGTGTTGCACTATTATATTGTAGTATATAAATTATATTGTATATTATAATATTTCTATAAAATATGTTGTATTATTATTTTTTTAAACCCTTGTACTTTGGTGTATTGTCTCATAGGTGGAAGGTTGGTAAGGGTGGGCAATGGGGGTCAAGTGACTTGCCCAGGGTCACACAGCTGGGAAGTGGCTGAGGCCGGGTTTGAACCTAGGACCTCCTGTCTCTAGGCCTGGCTCTCACTCCACTGAGCCACCCAGCTGCCCCCAAATATGTTGTATTATTATTGCATTATATAAAATATATTGTGTAGTATATAAATATATTATAGTATTGTATATAAAATGTTGTATTATCATATTGTATATTACATAAACAGATTGTATATTATATTGTATATAAAATATGTTGTATTATTATATTGTTTCTATAAAATGTATTATTATATAAAATATATTGTATATTACATAAATATAATATAGTATATAAAATGTATTATATTGTTTGTTATATAAATAGATTGTATATTATATTGCACGTAAAATATGCTTTATTGTTATATCGTATTACACAGATTATACTGTATATTATATTGTATTATGTAAAATATGTTGCATTACATAAAATATGTTTTATATTAAATGATCTAAATTATACTGTGTATTGTTTTGTAGCATATAAAATATGTTATAGTATTAGATTGTATTATATAAATTATATTGTGTATTATATAAAACATGTTGCATTATTATATTGCATTATACAAGATATATATTACACACAATATAGCGTATTGTTATATTGTAATATATAAAAATAACACAAGGTAATTAATTGGTGAGGCATATATGTATTTATGCTTATATACATATATGCATATAAATCCACACATAGATTTGATTTATACTTGTACATATGAGAGGCTTCTTGAATCAAGTCCTGCCTGGGGCACATAGTGACCAACTTATGTGACTTTTGTCAAGTCATTCCATCCCTCAAAGTAGTCTAGGTAATTTTAAGACTTTGTGTCTCAGAAAATAGGGCTAACCAGCCCTGGTAGAAGGAGTTTCCTCCTCTAGCAGCTCCCCATTTCCGTGAAATCAGAGTTCCTGTATAGGAACATGCCGTTTCTCCTAATAGAAGGTAAGCCAGCTAGCAGCTCTTCAAGGGCAAGGGCTATTTTCACTTTTGTTTTCTCCCCCCCAGAGGCATTTAGTAAATGCTCGTGGACTGACTGGACGGGTGGAACACCTTATATTTGCCTCACTCTAAAACAAAGAAAACTTCGCCCATGCGGCATTTGACGTTTTTGCCTCCCAAGACAAAACTTTCCTCGCCACTGTTGCCAGGTGCTCCCAGATGTGCTGTTCCGAGCAGCCGACAGCAGAGGGCAACCAAGATGTACATTTCCTGTTCATTGAAGAATTGAGCCACGGCTGATTATAATGCGAACCAAAAGGAGAGGAGAAGAAATAGACAGCCAGGAGGAAAGCTTTAGTCAATTACCAAAGGAGACCAGTCTGTGAAGGATCACCAAGAAAACAAAATACTCCAAGGCAGTAGAAAAGCTGCCTGTTTCTTATCTCCAGAGGCACATGTAATAACTTCACGGAAAGTTACTGCTGCCCAACGAAAGGTCTCAGGACTGGAGTGGAGCATGCCCAGATCAGGATGCTTCCTTCAGAGACGGGAGGGAGGGAGGAGGAAGGTCCCCATTCTGCAGGTACCTGAGGTAAGTAACTGTACGGCTCTTCTCTCTCAGTTTAGAAACAAGTCAATTAAAGACTGAGGGAAATTGATTGACTTAGTGGGCTTGTGTGTGTGTGTGTGTGTGTGTGTGTGTGTGTGTGTGTGTTTAGGGATCTGCTGCCAGTTTTAGCCTCCTCTAGAAGGATGAGCACTTACAGATATGTTTCTGTACAGAATAAAGACAGGTAAAGCTAATGAGGCAATGTATGTGGTTTTATTGGGATATATTATTAGAGCCATGTGGATGTTAGTCATTCTCCGGAGGGCGCTGGTCCCTTGCTAGCCCGGCTCCATTATATTGGTGAGTGAATCTGGGGAGCCTTTTGAATAAGTGCCTGGGTAGAAATGACTGGCAGATATGAGGAAATTGGCTGCCACATTCGAAGTGTGGTAGAAAGGTGGCCAGTGGATGTCAAAACAATTAGTATTAGGGAGGCATTAGGAGATGACAAGCTAAGGAGGAAAAGATAAAGAAGCAAAGATGAGAAAAGTCAAAGAAACTAAGTTGTTGGGGGGAAAAGGGATCATCTTCACTAACAGATCCAATGGAAGAAAAGTTGTGTTTTTTTTTTTTTTAAGTCTTTTTCTTTCCTCCAATTAAGCCCAGTAAAAATTCTGTTAGGAATAAAACCTCAGACCTAGTGGCTTTGCTAGAGATCAGCAGGGTGCCACAGATTACCCAGGGATAAACTTTGGTCTTAGCTATGTCTGAAGTGACCTCAGAAAGGGCATTTGGGTCAGGGTGGGGTGTCATTCATAAATGTGTATTTGAAGGTTATGAATACAGGAATATTAAAACTCTGAAGAAAGTGAATAGTAAATCTCTGAGATAAAGATGGTAAAATGATAAGACAAATATGCACTTGGTTTAGGAGATAAGTAAAAGGAATGGTCCAAGTGATTTTCTTATGCTCTGGGGAACATTCCAAATATAGTACCTAGGAAAACAGGATAGTGCTATGACTAGACTTCTGGATAGGAATATTAAAATCATAACTATTTACTATTAAGTAGCAGCAGTGTTATGGAGCTTCATGGCAGTAGGATTATTACTATACATTAAAATATTATTAAGGCATATCCATTTGTTTTACACCTGCCTAAATACTTCAAAATTTGGTAGGGAATTTTAACATACTAATACTTTTGAAAGAGACACAAAAATAATAGTTTCCCAGAAATCATGGCACAGACTAGGGTTGAGCAACCTTTTAAAAGAGGTCTTCAAGGAAAAGGGCTGATTTTTTTTTCCCTTTTGAATTTGGGGAATGAAGAGAGGGGTATGAGGAGGACAATGCTGATTTTCAGCCTGCCTAGAGCTAATTCTGCACAAGTGAGAAGGAGTCTTTACCTACCACTAAGACACACGACTGGTAATGGGGGTATGCCAGGGTGGGTAGCAATTGGCTTTTGTGGTCATTGGAAGTATCCTGTTATATTGAATAGAACACAGTTTTTCAGAGCCCAAGGATCCGAGTTCAAATTTGTCCTCTGATGCTTTATTACCCATGTGATTTTAAGCAAGTCAATTACCATCCTTTGGGTCTTGGTTTCCTCAACTCTAAAATGAATAATTTGAATTAGATAGCCTCTGAGGCCTTTCCAGTTCTAGGCCTATGATCCTATGGTAATTAAAACTGGCTCAACTGACATCTTTGAGTCCCACACCTCTGGCAAAGATTTGTAAGTAGTTTGAACTGTTAGAATAAGAACTCATTATTTTGTGAAAGGTTTGAATTCAGGGAAAGCCTGAATTTTAAGAAAGGGGATCATCAGAATGACAGTAGGTGGTAATGTTAATACTAGATAAAGGAAAGCTGTGCTAATCATATGTTACTGTTCTCCAAGCGTATGATGTCTTTACCAAACTCAAATGCCCATCTCCTTAACAAGGTCCCTCCAGGAGTGACATCTATGAGAGGCATTTCCAATTGCTTGGCAGCCTACCGAGGGAGATCTTTTTGGTGAGGGGGCAATTTATCACCCCTCTTGGCACACAGCATGGATAGCTACCTACTTCTTCTTCCTCCCCTGGGGCTACTGGTCTTAATGATAAGCTTGCTTGGAGGAGCAGCTATCTTTAGATCAGCTTTTGAAAAACCAAATAGTTCTTTCCTGGGTGAAAAGGGGGAAGAGTAAGAAGAGGAAAAGGAGAAGTGAAATCATTAAAAAAAACACAAAGCAAAACAGAAAACCCAAACCCCCTCCGTTTATTAAGCACCTACTACAACCAATGCACTATGCTAGACACTGTGGGAACTACAGAGATAATTCTATTCTCTGTCCTCGTGGAGTTTGGAGTCTACCAATTTTAGACTTTAAACACTGGGGAGGAGAAGAGTTATCTTTATGTTAGAGACAGTGTTTCAGGTATATCACTTCCCCCTTCTTCCCACTCCATTTTGGGTCAGGTCCCTTTCTCCTTCCTTTACCCCTCCCAAAGACTAACAGTGAGGTTCAATTCCTGGCAAGCAGTAAAAAGTGGGGACCATGCATTTGGGCTCCCTAGGCAAGGCTTGAGAATGAGAGACTGTTCTGTTGGGAAAATGTGCTCCCTGGGGGCCTTGAACTTTCACTGAGGCATATGTGACTTAACTAATACACACACACACACACACACACACACACACACATACACACATTATGGGGATGGAATTTATAGCATTAAAATTTTAATGCACATTTATAAACATTAATATTAAAAGTTCTCCTTCCACATATTGCCTCCTAACCCCCTTGATATGGTAACATCAAGGTAACTTTGACATACCTTAAGAGAGAGGGAACAACTCAGAAAGGACTATGAAAGGAGGGACAACTAGGTGGCTAAAGTGGATAAAGAGTAGGGATAGAAGGTCCTGGCTTCAAATCTGATCTCAGACAGTTCCTAGCTGTGATCCTGGGTAAGTCACTTAACTCCAGTTGCCCTTATCCCTCATTTAGCATCAATTTTAAGAAAGGAACTAACTTTTTAGTTTAAAATCAATTTTAAGAACAAACTATGAAAGAAGTAATTGATTACTAAATGTGAGGCATTGTGTTAGTGCTGGGGTTATAGAGAAAGACAAAAACAAAGCCCTAATTTTCAAAGAGATCATGGTCAGAGAGAGGGGAGAACATAGGAATTTTTTAAGTGCCAAATGCTTTATAAGTATTATCTCATGTGATCCTCATATCAGCCCCAAGAAGTTGATGCTATTATTATCTTCATTTTGTAGTTGAGGAAACTGAGGCAGAATTTCAGTGACTTGCTTAGGATCAGACAGATAGTAAGTGTCTCTGAGTCTGGATTTGATCTCAGGTCTTCCTGACTCCAGGTGCAGTGCTCTATCCAATGCACTGCCTAAGCTGCAAAATAACTAAATAAATATAATATAAATGGAAAGTAATCTTGGGGCTGGGGAGTGGGGAAGGAAGGCACTAGTATTGTGGAGGACCGGAAAAGGCTTCCTAAAGAAGGTTGGATTTGAGCTGAGTCTTGAAGGAGACTCATAGAGAAAAGGCATTCCAAACATGAGAGAGAACCACAAAAAGGCCATGAAGTTGGGAAATGGATGGAGGGGAGTAAAGCGTCAAAAGCCTGGAAAGGTAGGAAGAAGGCCAGCTTGTGGTCATAGATTTCAGCAGCCTTAGGGGACTAGTTTTTCACTGCCACATCCTCTTGGTGTTTCCCATCTCTGTGCCTGAGACTTTGGGTGACCCACCCCATTCAAAGGAAACTTCAACACAAGGAAGGCTCTTCAGGGACATCAGATCTCCACATTAAACCTTTCCACTGAAACAAAGCCCTACTTGGCTGTTTCTTCCTTCACAAAGGACCACAAACTCTGTAATGGCAATATGAAGGCCAACCTTCAGAATGGCAGCTAGCTGGTAGAGCAGATAGAGTACCAGGTCTGGAGACAGGAAGACCAGACTGGAGTTCAAATCTGGCCTCAGATACTTCCTAGCTGAGTGACTCTGGGCAAATCACTTAATCTCTGTCTTAGTTTCTCTCAACTGTAAAATGAGGATAATAATGGCACCCACTTCAAAGGGCTGTTGTGAGGATCAGAGGAGATACTATCTATAAAACATTTAGCAGGGTGCTATATGAATGTTAACTGCTATTATTATTATTATTATCATTAAATACCAGTAAGTTCTTCTTTTATGTGCTGTTAGCCCTAGTATATAGAAAGAGACTACTGGTAGGGGCTGCCATCTTTCCAAGGACTCAACTGCTCAGTCATTCTTATCAGGGGTCTTAACCTCAAGTTCATGAACTTGGTTTTCTTTTAAAAACATATTTTGATAACTGAATTTCAGTATAATCTTTCCTTAGAAATTGTACATAACTCATGTTATATATCAAAAGATATTAATCTGAGAAAGAAAGGGTCCATTGTCTTCCCCAGTCTGCCAAAGGCTCCAAGTCACAAGGAACCCTCTGGCTTAGTTGGATGCTTTCTCTGTCCACCCCTTGTATTAGTTCTGTGAGTCATCATAGATAGCCCTCTGTTTGGATCTCAGAAGCACAAAGCCAACCCTAATTATCAGCAAATGAAAGGATTTTATGTTTTAATTATTTTCTCTTCTTATATCCCTGGTGCTAAGGCGAAGACTGAGGCAAGATTTGGGGTATGTCTCTCACATACTCTCTGGTTTACTGTGCCCTATCCAGGGAAACCCAGGGAATTTCAAAGTCTGACTTGTTTCAAAAATTTCCTTGGCTTGTGCTCCTCCCCAGAGAAACTCTGGGAACTTCGATATCAAATTAATTTCATTTCCAAAAGAAGGACCTGCATTTTCCCTTCATAAGCACTCAGGCTAATGTGCATGAAACGCAGAAAGAGTTTATCTTGTGGCTCTTCACAGAATTCTACGATGTTTAAATAACTTACTACTTCTTTAAATGAAAACATTACATGATAAATTTCCTTTAAGTGGGATTCACCATATTTAAATTTGACTTTAAACACCTAAAATCATATTTTTTATGGTCTTACAGTGACTTATAGTATAATTTATGGACTTCATAACTAATTACTGATTAGTTAATACAGGGAATTTCTGAGTGGTAGCCTTCCTGATAAATAATACTAGTCCACATTCATGTAACACTTTATTGTTTACAAAGAACTTTCTTCAAAACACTCAAAGATGATGGCAATGTTAGGAGTATTACCCATGGGGAAACTGAATCTCACAGAAGTGAATTGATGTAGCCAGGGTCATTCAAATAATAACTAATAGAACTGGGGCTCAAATCTAGGTCTTCTAACTCCCAAGACCAAGACCTGCAGTTGTCTGGACTTTTGTCTTGCCCTTGGACTTCAGTGACTGGAAGAGAGAGCGAAGCCATGACTTTGCACAACTCTGTTTCACTTAACTCCAATCTGCTCCAGTGGAAAGACATCACCCTAGTGATGTTATTCTGGTCCTCAAGTATGAAGGACAGCTCATCAGTCCATATCCCCTCACCCTACAACAGGCGAATGAGTGTCTCTCAAAGTCTCCTGCTGGAGCAGAGCGAGGAATTCAGATTGGGACATTCCTACTGGTTTCTGTATTGTCAGAGTTCAGGGAAGGAGCCTATGAGGGTCAGTTTATTGGAACTCCACTTCTCATTGCTGCCTTCTAAGTCCTGGTGTATTCAGCTGGGACTCAAGGGGCCCAAGCCAAGAAGCGTGGATTATCCCCAATGGTTCAAATCCAATAAAAGAAGAATTAGAGACTGTTAGAACTAGGAGAGACCTTAGAGATCACATGGAGACTCTGAGTCCATGGGGAGGGTAAATTTCTTGTTCTAGTTGATTCTCACAGCCAGTTAATGGCAGATCCAGATCAGAGAAGCAGATCTCCAGATTCCCAACCCTGGGCTTCACTTTGCAGACATCCCTGATTTGACTTGTGCATAGTCAAAAAGGATGCAGCCAATCCCAGAGACAGAGCTAAGAAAAATCATGAATAGGCATTAATGAATGGAAAGGGTCGGGGAGAGGTGAGGTTGGGGGTTGGAGAAGGAAGGGACAACAAAAGACAGACCAGCAAGGAGGCTATTAATACCAGATGCCAGGTGATGAGGGCTTGGATTTGCGTGGTATCTGGGAAGGTGGAAAGAACAGGGTGTATCCGAGAGAGATTATGAAGGTATATGACCTCTTAAAGGACTGTGCTCCGATTCTCTGATTCTATTCCAGGACTGTAATTGCCAAATAAAGCTAACTGAAGCCTACATAAAGCATTTTAGCTTTACTTATCAGTGTTTATTCTTTGGAAGAGCTGGAAAGGAGGTAAGGCATTAAAGGGCCTACTGCTAGAAGTGCCCGAATGCCAAGTGAAGATTAGAAGGAAACGTATAAGAAAGATAAAAGGCGCAGGGCTAACTTTGAAGCTGAAAAGCCGTCCTACTGCACAGAAGTATGTGGCCAGAGTGAATGCAACCAAAGCTCTGGAAAGCTACAATCATCAGGCAATTAGGGATGCGAGGACACTTTAGAAAGCACATAATGCATTTACCCTGAAGGGGTCCTGGTGTTTATTCCGTAATTTCACTGTGTTTCCCAGGTTAACCCTAAAAACAATTAAACTCATGAGCGTTATTCTCCTTGATGTCCCTGAGGGAGTGAAAGGTGGGTCCTTACCGAACACGGGAACACGTGGAGTCGGGGGTGACCTATAAATAGATTGAGAGCCTTTTGGAAAGGAATGGGTGGATAGACAGAGGAACTTTTTATATTAAGGCTTTTGTGGATATTCATATGACCATAGATTTAAATTTAAAATTAAAATCTCTTCTTGCATTCTTTTCCCAATAGTTCTTACCTAGGATGTCAGAGGATGTGAATCATTCAGATTACTCCAGTGCTTCACCAATTCTCCTCCCTAATCCTGGGAGCAGCAAGGGGATGAAATGGATAGGGCAATGGGCCAGGACTCTAAAAGACCTGAGTTCAAATCCAGCCTCAGGCATTATTAGCTGTGTGACCCTGAGCTAGTCACTTAGTCTTTGTTTCCCTCAGTTTCTTTATTTATTAAATGGGGATAATAATAGCAACTACCTTGCAGGGTTGTTGAAAGGATTAAATGAGATAATAATGATAAATAGTGCCTGACATATAGTAGGTACTAGATAAATAATATAATATAATAATATATAATATATAATAAAAGTATGATAATAGAAAATAAAGAATATATAACAAGACATAATGTAATAAAAATCTATTAATATGTAATGTATGTAATGTAATAATATAAATAATATATATAAATAATGTTA